>NC_051182.1:171635431-171758766 GCF_013339695.2 Rhipicephalus sanguineus
GCCCCCCCTCGAAAGACCGACGTTTGGCGTGCCCCTGACAACCGACCGCTCTGCTATCATTGCGGGGAAGCCGGCCACACATACCGCCGCTGCCAGTACCGACAGATGGGGGCTTCGAGGATTCGCCGTCAACGCGACGCGCCCGCAGCCAGGCGAACGGCCTCGGGACATCGACGACTACCTCACCGGAACACACTGGCAAGAACGACGACCTTCCCGCTCGCCGTCGCCCGGTCGCTACATGTCTCCGCAACGCCGGCAGTACACTAGCCCAAACCGGGGCCGGTCACCTAGCCCGTATCCGGAAAACTAAGGGCAGCAACCGATGGAGGTGCGGTTGCTGTACGACGAACTACCGAAGATCCTCCGCCGCCGACGACGACGCCGCAACGAAATCTAAAGAACACGCCGCAAGACGAACGAAGCTCTGACGTCGAAACTTCACGGCCTGAGGAAGAACAGACGACGCCACGTCGAAGCAGCGGAACAAACCGACGCAGCCGTGACCCGACGCCGCGACCCAATTGCAACGCAAGACGACGAACTAGCGACCTCGACGTTCTCATTGACGGCCACAACGTCACCGCTCTCGTCGACACTGGAGCCCACTATTGCGTCATCAGTGGGCCTTTCGCCACGAAGTTGAAGAAAGTTAAGACTGCTTGGGAAGGCCCCGAAATCCGTACCGCTGGAGGCCATCTAATAACGCCGTCTGGAGTCTGCACAGCAAGAGTTACAGTCAATAATCGCACGTTTCCTGCGAGTTTCGTAATCTTGCAACACTGCTCCAGGGACGTCATACTTGGCATGGATTTCTTAAACCATCATGGCGCCGTCATTGACTTAAGAACCAAGTCGATAACCCTATCGTCGGACAAAACGACACCGCCGGATACGAATCCATGTCACCATGCCCTGAACGTGCTCGAGGATCAAGTTACCATCCCGCCTCGCTCCAGCATCATAATTCCCCGTCAGCACCGAAAAAGCTGAAGACATCGAAGGTGTCATCGAGACCCATCAGCGTTTGCTACTAGACCGCGACATTGCGTTGCAAGGGGCATTGCTCGGTTGCATGAAGGAAAAGGAAGCGTGATGCTAACGAACTTCAGCCAAGAATACAGACACCTGAGCAGGGGCACGACGATTGCATACATCGAAGAAATCTTGGCCGTCAGTGATGCGTTTGCCTTTTCAGATCATGACGAAGCTACGACGACTACCCCAACACCTGAGCCACCCTTCGACGTAAACCCAAGTCTTCCCGCTCGCCAACAGCAACAGCTTCGATGCCTTCTGCAGAAAAACAAGGACTGTTCTCGTCGTCATCGCGGGTCCGACAAACGCCCCTTACTAAGCACCGCATTATAACAGCAGAAAATGCTCGACCACTCCGTCAGAGTCCCTACCGGGTTTCGACACGGGAACGGGAGGCCGTGAAGAAACAGGTGGACGAAATGCTACGCGACGACATCATCCAGCCGTCGAAGAGTGCGTGGGCATCCCCCGTGGTGCTAGTGAAGAAGAAGGATGGGACTCTCCGTTTTTGCGTCGATTATCGTCGCCTGAACAAAGTCACGAAGAAGGACGTGTATCCCCTTCCCCGGATAGACGACACCCTGGATCGATTACACAACGCAAAGTACTCTTCGTCGATCGACCTCAAGACCGGTTACTGGCAAATAGAAGTCGACGAGAGAGACCGAGAAAAGACTGCCTTTATAACGCCACACGGCCTGTTTGAGTTCAAGGTCATGCCTTTTGGTCTTTGCTCGGCACCTGCGACTTTTCAACGGGTTATGGATACAGTACTGGCCGGCTTGAAGTGGCAGACATGTCTCGTGTACTTGGACGACGTCGTTGTGTTTTCCTCAAACTTCGACGAACACCTTCGGCGCCTTGAAGCTGTACTTCAAGCAATCAAGACCTCCGGACTCACTTTGAAGCCTGAAAAGTGCCGCTTCGCGTACGAGGAGCTCTTGTTCTTGGGTCATGTGATCAGCAAGGATGGTGTTCGCCCGGACCCGCGGAAAACAGCTGCCATCGCTGACTTCCCGACGCCCACCGACAAGAAGGCCGTACGCCGTTTTCTCGGCTTGTGCGCCTATTACAGACGTTTCGTCAAGGAATTTTCACGGATCGCCGAGCCACTGACGCAACTCACGATGGCCGACGTCGAATTCAGGTGGGAAACATCACAAGTTCAGGCATTTCAAGAATTGAAACGACGCCTGCAGACGCCACCAATACTTGCGCATTTCGACGAGCACGCCGATACGGAAATCCACACCGACGCAAGCAGCGTAGGACTCAGCGCCGTCCTTGTGCAGAATACTGACGGATTGGGAAGGGTCATCAGTTATGCTAGCTGGTCGCTATCAAAGGCAGAAATCAACTATTCCACAACAGAAAAGGTGTGCCTGGCCATCATCTGGGCTACATCGAAGTTTCGCCCCTACATCTACGGCCGACCCTTCAAAGTTGTGAGCGACCACCACGCCTTGTGTTGGCTAGCCAACGTGAAGGACCCTTCAGGTCCCCTCGCGCGGTTGAGCCTAAGACTTCAAGAATTCGACATTACCGTCGTTTACAAGTCCGGAAGAAAACACTCCGACGTCGACTGCTTGTCTCGTGCCCCCGTCGACGCACCGCCGCAGGACGACCACGATGATGACTGCTTCTTGGGAACCATAAGTGCCCACGACTTCGCTGAACGACAGCAAGCCGACCCGGAACTCAGGGGCCTTGTGGAATACCTCAAGGGCAGGGCCGCCGTTGTTCCAAAAGTATTCAGGCGGGGATTGGCGTCATTTCTCTTGAAAAACGACGTCCTCGTAAAGAAGAACTTCTCTCCGGCCCGGGCCGACTATATCATCGTTGTTCCTTCGGCACTGCGACCAGAGGTTCTGCAGGCCCTGCACGACGACCCCACGGCTGGCCACCTCGGCTTTTCCCGCACGCTCGCGAGGATACAGGAAAAATACTACTGGCCACGCCTTCCTGCCGACGTCGCCCACTACGTTAAGAGTTGCCGAGATTGTCAGCGACGGAAGACACCGCCGACTAGGCCAGAGGGACTTCTGCAGCCAATCGAACCACCTCACCGGCCGTTCCAGCAAATCGGGATGGACCTACTGGGGCCGTTCCCGACGTCGACTTCCGGCAACAAGTGGATCGTCGTAGCAACTGACTACCTCACCCGTTACGCCGAGACAAAGGCCTTGCCCAAAGGCAGTGCCGCCGAGGTAGCCGAGTTCTTCGTGGAGGACATCGTCTTGCGTCATGGCGCCCCAGAGGTCCTCATAACAGACAGAGGTACCGCCTTTACTGCGGACCTAACTCAGACGATCTTCAAATACAGCGACACGAGCCACCGCCGCACCACCGCCTACCACCCACAGACCAATGGACTCACAGAGCGTCTAAATAAGACCATCGCCGACATGCTGGCCATGTACGTCGACGTGGAGCACAAGACGTGGGACGCCGTCCTTCCGTACGTGACCTTCGCTTACAACACGGCCGCCCAAGAAACGACGCAGATGACGCCGTACAAGTTGGTCTACGGAAGAAGCCCGGCGACGACGCTCGACGCCATGCTACACAACGTCACCGACGAAGACAATCTCGACGCCGCCGCTTACTTACAGCGCGCCGAAGAAGCACGACAGCTCGCCCGCCTACGGATCAAGAACCAGCAGACGACTGACAGCCGCCGCTACAACCTTCGACGACGCCACATGGAATACCAACCCGGTGATCGTGTATGGGTATGGACGCGAATACGCCGACGGGGACTCAGTGAGAAGCTTCTTCGACGATACTTCGGACCGTACAGGGTACTTCGACGCCTCGGCGCACTCGACTACGAGGTTGTCCCTGACGGCATTACGAACTCTCAGCGGCGCCGTGCACGAGCTGAAGTCGTCCATGTCGTGCGCCTCAAACCATATTACGCACGTTAGCGAAATCTGAGAACTGTCATTTTGCTTTATTTTCGTGCTTTCTTTCTTGTGCTTATTGTTTATATTACTTTGTTGCTTTATTCTTGTTATTTATCGTTGCATGCATTGGCCTGTTCTGTTTAAAGCATCGGGATGATGATTTTTCAGAGGGGGGCATTGCCACGTGCGTTTCTTTATCACTTTTGCTGTATTCGGTTTTCGGCCACAAAGACTGTCGGCAACGCTCAGCGCGAACCGCGCCTCATTGTTCGAGAACCTTTGCGATCATTGTAGATCGTTTTGTTAAGATTGCGCGCAAGACGCGCACACTCGAGCTTATTCTAGAATTTGCAGGACAGCCAGCGATAACGCTGGAATATTCGACGGCACATGTTTAAATGCCGACGCGCTTCACCGCTTGTCAGTTGATCGACGGACCACGCCCTGTTCGCCGCTATCTTTGTACAGCGTGTATTGCTGTAGTTCGAGTTCTCATTTTCCGGCCACAATTTCGGCCAAATAAACAGTTTCATCCTGCAAACGCTGACTGTTGTCTTCGTCGACGTCACGACCACGTGACACTATACATGACTATGTTATGTTATGCTCTACCTGCTCCTGTGCTATTTTTCACTTCCCCTCGTGCACACATGACTTCTCACACTCACTTGCCTTTCCCACCCCCTTGTTACACTATACTCTACATGGCTACGCTATCCTTTACCTGCTTTCGTCTCCTTCTCCTCGCCCTCACTTCCGCTTCCTAACCTTTTGTTATAATATGCTACACACGAATATGCTAACCTTACCCTCTCTCACTCCTCCGTTTATTTTCCTCATCTTCAAAACACTCCTCCTCACCCTCACTTCCCATTTCTCCCTTCCTATAGTTACTATATATGGAACCAGGCCACACGACGATTCGAACCTGCCCCCGGAGGTTGGCGTGACTGCCAGTAAGTCAGGCATCGAAGTCATGGAAGCGCCGTGCATGATGGCGGATTTTTGGCAGCTATTCACCAGGCAATAATACACGCAAAGCGCCAGGTCCGCACGGGACCTCTTAAATGACCCTACACTACAGTGGCTGCTTGACACGCTTAACGTAATTTGGACGACCGGAGATCTGCCTGATACTTGGAAGCATGCCGAAATTGTGCCGCTGCCAAAACCAGGAAAGCCGATCGTTCTAACGGGTATCGATCGCTCTAACGGGTACATTGTGCAAGCTTCTTGAATGCATGTTGGCGTCGCACATCTGGTGGTTGGAAAGCACGCTAATGGTGCTCGTGGTAGGAAGAACAAGCAGCATTCAAACCCATCTCGCTATGGACGTCCATAAGGCCTACGACAACGTCGACTAGTCTACGATCATAGGCATAATACAATGGCTACAATTTCCGCCACGTGTCTGACACATTGTGGTGTCTTTGCTTGCACGCCGCACCTCCGTATCCGTGTCGGTAAGGAAAAAACAAGACACTTTGTTTTGAAGCGGGGTGTACCAAAGGACTCTGAGCTGGTTCCGATAGTGTTCAGTATTGACCTATAGCGCCTCGAGTGGCAAGTAGCAGATATCCCAGGTATCTTCATTCTGTACGTGGACGAATTGACTGTGTGGTCATTGCAGCCAGGTCTGCAACGTCAGCAGGATGCATTCCAGAGGGCTTTGGTTAAGAACTCGGATAGGTGTGCGTGCATAGGACTGACACTATCGGCCACAAATAACACAATCATGTCTCCCTGCAATAGATTAAATCGCCGTCGCCTCCTGCAGACACCGATTTGTTTGAGACTAAACGGCCAAGCTCTTACCACTGTATCCACGATCCGTGTGCTCAGAGTATAACTGAACGCATCTGGCCCTGCAAGTGCGTGGGTTTGTTCGTCTGGTTGAAAGACCGCTAATAACCTCCATCTTATACGCCGCAATTCTACAAAGACCGGAGGTGCTTGTTCTTCAATTGCCTGTGTTTTAGTGCTATGGATCCTGTAACCTCGGTTTTTTATCAAACTGAGTCTCAATGCCTGATATCAAGCGAGTGGAGCTTGCTGGAAACCACCAACCTAGATGCCATCAGGGCGATCACATGCCTTCTTCGGTTAACACCTATCGCGACCCTCGAGGCGGAAGTGTAGCAAAATATTAATGAAATTATGCGCCAGCGTCGAATCACTCACCGCCTAAAGAGTCAAGCTGTTCCTGCAGCGGCGGCTCTAGCCCACTACTATAATCAAACGGTGCCACGGCCGGTCGTACCCTCGCAAGAAATTTCGCCATGACTGAAGACACAGGCCAGCGACAACCGACCGCTAATTCGCCTGCCATAATCCATCCTACAAGTGGCACAGGAAGCCCCCGTCACTACTATCGGCGACTCACTTGCGGTGTAGGCAGACGCAGTTATCATTGTTTCGTTCTGCACAAAACCTTCGTATGTCCCACGCTACGTGAAACGCAACATGCTCCTATCTCACAGAGGCACCCTTCTCATCAGTGTTGGCGGAGTTCGCAGCTATACGGGACGGGTGAGAAGTTGCGATACCCAAAGTAGATTCCTCGTTGCTGAATATATTGCTTCTATATTAGACATCACGTAGGCTGTTCGAGAGCTCTGAAAAGGAACCAGCTCTCGCGATATAGCTTCTAATATGCACCAACTGATTCACTCGTGCGCCTGTCCTGTCCGTGTATTGCAGACACGTCACTGCACCAACCAAACAGATCGCAGATGCCGCTTGCGACTAGTCGATGTTCGACAACCGCTGCCTCTACTTCGTTTGTCCCTAATGGACAGCTTGCTCCTGCACAAGGAAACCCTCCGGCACTCCACGCGTGCACTCATTCCCCCGCGTGGATCGGACATTGTGGGCGGCTTAACTCTTTCATGCACAGAACCTAATTTTGGCAGGAAACGGAGTTTCATTCTAAAAACGGTGAATTCTTTTTGAGAAAATGATTTTCTCACAAGCAAAAAAGTGGCACCTTCAGTTCAAAATATATGAGGTGGTAACTTCAGGTGACTACCATGCAGTAAGGGTCTACCAGTCAGTTTCGATGGAAGGCTGCAAAACTGCTTTTTTCCCTGCAGGAACGCGGGGACATTGTATATACCACACATTCATTTCAATCTTAAAGGCTCATTAATGTATTTCGCAAAACTTCTCTTCTAAGCACGAATAAAAAAATTAAACCATCTCCCAGTAAAGGGGGCCATGATGCGATGCGCAGCCTGAGCACTTGCACAATCGCCTGAGCACTTGCACGATCGAGGAGAGAATTTCGGCAAATCGAGCCCGCATTTCAGAGGAGTTAACCGAAGCAAGCGCTGGACAACGCGCGCAGTGCTGTACCTGCTTTATATTGACACTTGAAGGAGAGGACACTAGAGGAGGAGAGTGTCGCATGCGCCGCCAGAGCAGAAGCGATAACGCAGACGAAGCGCAAGCATGTGCTGGGAGAAAAGTGGAGAGAGCAACGCACAGCTGTTCAAGAGAGGGAAGGAGGGGAGTTGCGCATGCGTAGTGTGAGTGCGGACTACCAGGCCGACGCCACGGGACATACCCCCGAGCAAGGGATGCTTCGCATGTAAAACATAATAAATTACCAGCCTTCTAAGACGCTTCATGCACGGTGGTCCCTCTAGGTGACCACCAACGTCAGCGGCACAGTGCTCTGTGCTGAGTGAGTGGAGCTCCTAAATTCTGAATACCATGGTACTAGTTATTTATACAACGTGTTGTCCTAAGATATGAACCTAATAAGAACCAGATATACATTCATGTCTGTAAAAACATATCTTGTGTCCGTCGTGTAGCGCGCTTTGAAGACGACGGTAGCCGGATGAAAACAGACGTAACCCGTAACATTGAAGCCCAATCGAAATGACATCATCTCTGTCACTATGTTGAAGTCTTTAGAAACGTGGCGTATAACATCTGACGCGAGGGGCTGGTGTGCTTCAAGAGAAAAAAAATGAAGAAAAGGTTGTTACCTGGGGTGACTACCGCGCCGGAAAGAGCTAACTAGCCGAGAGGAGGTTGCGCTTAGAAGGATTCGTGTGGACGTCACCTTGACTCCTGCCATCCGCGCTATATGGACATCCGGTGCATAGTCTCCCCTAAGGACATGTCCTTTCTGCGTTGCCCCGTCCACAGGTGAAATGCTCGAGCATTACTAGATGCCTGTCCGGGCCTTCACAAGGCCCGCGCCGGCCACCTACGAAGCCTTAACTAGGACCCCGGTCGACAACCTGACTTAACGCACTGGTCGCAGGGTCTTCTGCAACGACCGCTCCTTGATTTAATCCTGGAAACTGAAATATTAATTTTTATTTAGCTTGTGCCGTAGGGCATACTGGCGCCAATAATAAAAAATAAACTATACATGCCTCTTCTGTACTTCCACTTCGCTTTGCAGAGTTACGCCGAGTTTTGAGTGGTCTCCGGGCACGGCTAGAACTCTTGCTTAAACTGCTCCGCTGTTAAAAGCAGAGTTGGCACAGCTACTGAATTGCGAATTATGGAGACAACAACTAGGCGATTGCTTTATTTTTAGACCTGAACAAGGCTTTTGATTATATGTTCTTTTTTCTTTCGAAGAATTTTTTATGGAAATTAGGGAAGTACGAAATACTGAGAGTTGCAAGTCATCTGATGAATGCTACTTGAAAAAAATAACATGGCTGATTCATGAACGTAGCGTCTATTAGCGCGGTTCATAAACGAAAACAACACGACACAGACGTAGAGATAGGTAGGCGCTGAACTTCCAAATGACAGTTAGAACTGACAGTGGAAAGTTTAGCGCCCGCCTACATATTTCTACGTCTCTCTCGTGTCCCTTTCTTTTATGTACCGCGCTGATACACGCTACGTTCATGGATGACCAACTCGCCTGATCAGCAACGCTTCTGAACTTTATGGCTCATCCCTCTTTCATAGGAATCGGTGTACTACGAAAGTGAAACATATCTTGACAGAGGTAGATAAGCGTTTATTGTGCATTGGTATATGAGACCTTGTACAATGTCTAATATAGTTTGGTAGCGATAGCACCGTCAAGCGCAAAAACGGACACACGAAGCGAACGCACAATATACTCACGACGAGCGCGAATTGTCACAGTTGTTAATTTTTTGTGCTTGAGCAGAGCACCCTTTCCGCAAACGCGTCCGCTGCAGCGTGGGAAGTGACCTTCGTGTGCTCTGTAACTTTAACGCAACCTTTGCTGTTTCCGCACAAGGCGTACAAACCGTCCCCGTCGCGAGATAAGCGTGCGCGCACTCGTGACCACGACCTGTAGGGCAAAGAACTGGTGTGTGTAGGTAGGAGGCGCGAGCGTATCACAACAAAAACGAGCTATTGCCTCACAATGCCTTGAATCGGTGCTGGCAAAGTCCTGCGTTCACTTCGCTCAGGATAGTTTTAATAGTTTTTTGGCTCAAGAAGAAGCGAAGCAGTAACGGGAAGGAGCATCTGTTGCTCCTTTGAGGAGCATCAGCAAGGAGCAACTGGCGGGAGTAACAGTTGGTCCTCAAGAAGTAAGTATAGCGGACTAACCGTTCATCCCCCGAACGAGCAACTGAAAGGAGAGCAACGGTTCGTCCGCTTGCCGTTGCTCCTTTTAGGAGAGTAACGGGAGTGGCAATGCACTTGCTCCCTCAAAGGAGGAACCCCTGTACACCCCTTGCTCTCTTATGTCTTAGAGTGTAGGTGGCGCTAGAAGAAGATTTCCGTTGTATTAGTAGGAATAATGTAGATTTCGTAGTATTCCTACAGTATATGTGTGTGACTCGTGTGTGTATTTATATCAGGAGACCGTAACTGCTACATTTTAAGTTACGGATGCTCAGATCTCAGCGCTGCTTGAAGAATACACCGATTTTGTTGACGTTTGCAGCATAAAAAATTATGACAGTTCACGAGCTTCCAATCGCATTTCTGCTTGAATATTGAAAAACGCTACGTTGAGGAAATAGATCAGGGACTCAAATTTCTCTATGTGCAAATTCAGCCTCAGAACTTGAGTAGCTTTCCACGAACATGGGCCAAGGTAGGTCTCTTTATTGAGAATATTGCCAAGTTTAGAATATTATAAATTAAAGAGTAGCATGTGTACATAGACGAAATTGAGTATTCAGTTGCAGAATCTTGTGCTCTGTGTCCGCCTCGAAAATGAACTTTCTCGAGCGAATAGTTACTGGACAGTCTGCTGTGAAAGTTACCAAATTTGGCTGTTTTCAAAAGCTAAGCAACAAAAAGTAGAAGTCCAACATGAATTTGCTACGTTGAGGAAATAGGTAAATATGTCTTCAATGTGCTGCGCAAAGACAAGCCTGTAACTGTAGGAGACTTTTCAAAAATGGTCACTCCTGAGGCACAGTCAGCCAAAATCGTGTAACTTGCTCTAATTCTTGGCTCTCCATCCTCAAATAATTATGGTGGACTTATCTTTGATAAATATATTTGAAATGTACAGAGACCAAGCTTTTAAATGGTATATAAATCAACCATATAAAGCACAGAGAACAGCCACCGCGTCAGCTGAAAAAGTGAAAAAAACGATGTGTTGGTGCTACCGGAGTGAGACCGCCACCTTAACTCGCCGATGTCTAGACGAAATGTTGCACGAACAGTTACAGCACACGAAGGTCGCACGGATATTTAGATTCGTGGACGATTGCCTGATACTGCTCGATACAGATCATACAAGATTTGAACCAGTGCTTAATGATTTGCTGACCATTTTTCATGAATGTCTAGCACCACCTGCTGTGACGTGTGAAGTGCCAGAGGATTCGTGCATTCGCTTTTTGGACCTCAAGCTAAAGTTGGAACCCGAACATGTATGTTGGTCGTATGAACCACACACAGCAAAACAGTTGTTGCCATTTCACTCAGCACAATCCAAGCTTGTAAAGAGGGCATTTGTGAGGACTTCTTTCACAAACGTCTTGTGTAAGTCGTGCCAGCACTACATTGACACAAACTTTATGAAGCAAACAGAGTCCCTGGCTCTGGCAGGGTACCCATCCTACGTGCCGTGAGGCTTTGCGGAAAGCATGCTCAGAGGCATGAAAAGTGCCGACCGCGTGCAGTAGCAGATGCCAAATCAAAGAAAGAGGACCGTGGTGGTGCCGTACAGGCACAGGTTGTCACCAGGGCTGGGCAGTATCGCGATACAAGAGTATCGCGATAGTATTTCAGATATACTTTTGAGTATCTGTATTTCTGTATCGAGATATATTTGAAAAATGTATTTGTATCTCAGTAGTGAAATACATTTACGATGTATCGCCTGTATCGCGATACTATGCTGGACACGGGTATCACGTTACATTGTTTTTTTTTGTGTCGGAAATGAGTTCAGGCGTGTTTCGAATGGGGGAATGGCGTTTTTTTTTTCTTTTTTGTGCCAAGACAAGCAAAGGCGCGCCGCAGGTCGCCGACAAATAGAACGGCGATGGTTTCCGCTCAAGCACAGAATGGTCCATGTGGTAAAGCGCGCGACGCCGCAGACGGCAGAATCGCGGGGGCATTGTTGTCAGCCTTTGGCGACGAAAGTCGCTGTCTCTCAAGGTCTGTGCAGGACGCCTAATTTTTTTCGGGTGGCAAGCTAATTACTTCGCGACCCCCTGCGCGGATACCGCATTGGAACAGGCTTTGCAATGCTTCGCGTGCATTCAGTTCAGCAAGTCCTTAGCAAGAGGCATGATCGCCGACTCTAGTAGACACGGTGAAAGGCCAGTTCTCAAAGCGGCGGCACTTCCAAAAGCAGTTCCCGTAGTCGCGGCGGAAGGGACTAGAAGATGGCTATCTTTGACGCGCTTTCAGCCACCTCTCCAATGTCAGGGTGCGTTCCTAATTGATTACATGCGTGAATCGGTCTTTTGTGGTAGCAGGCTCCCCCACCGCCGGAGCCGACTTCGCCTGTTGCGGCTTTCTGAAATGGGTGCTGGTAGCGTCGGTGGTGGTGAGAGCTTCATTGAAGCCCACAGGGTCAGACGGCTTAGGATTCCGAAGATGGGGTCAGACTTCGGACTCTGAACAGTCAGAACAGCCCAAGTGAGGGCGGAAGTGTTTCGGTATTTAGATGACCCGAGAAGAGATATCACCACGCTGCAGGGCAATCCGGCTATGAAGGCGATATTTATTCACTATAACACGAATTTGTGGTCGCCTTCAGCGGTAGACAGACTTTTTTTCTTTCGTGAGTCTTGTGCTGAGGCTGAACCGAAGCTGTTAGAAGACAGCCTATTTAAGATGCTCACACAGCAACCTTTTCAGCAAAGCAGATCTTATTTGCAAAGTAAATGCATACTTTTTCTCAATTCACTGGTGTTCATTAATGATTCGAGTAATTTGCTTAAAGTGTGCTATTTCTAGCATAGCTTAGTTTGTTCGCCAAGTATGTCGATTTGGGTGTCCAATCCTTGTTACTGTTGCTGTGAAATAGTATATTTTTATTGCAATTGATATTCGTAATTATGTCATTATTGCTAATTATGTACTTTGTCCACCCCTCCCCTGCAATGTCTTAATGGCGCTGAAGGTTCTGTAATAAATAAATAACTGAACTGAACGTTTCGATGCGCTGTGACTTTAATTACAACATTATGCTGCCCTAATAAGTGTCTTTGCCTAGTATGAGCATCCTTCAAATAAAAAAATATTCCAGTATCTGTATCGCTGTAACTGTATTCCGGAATACTTTTTTCGTCTTATTGCCAAAGTATCTCCGAAATATCCCGTTACGTTAAAAGCAAATGTATCTCAGTATCTGTATTTTAGGCTTCCAGTTCATGTATTTCGATATCTGTATTCCGGAATACTTTTCTGAGTATCTCTGCCCAGTCCTGGTTGTGACGCAACCTGAAAAAGATAGCCCAGCGTTGCGACATCAGGGTGGAATTTTTGGCCCCTGATAACCTCTCCAGGCTGTGCAGAGCGGTGAACGGTCGCCCTGGGAACAAAAACATATGCGAAACAAAGCACCGCCACCAAGGAGTTGTATACTCCAAGCCATTCTTATGCGGCAAGTACTACGTCGCACAAAAGGGCAGGTGTCTCAATGTCCGTCTCAGGGAGCACCAGTAGAACCTGTCAGCGGTCGCCTGTAGTCATTGCACTGCGGAGACTGTGGCTGCTTCCCGCATTTCGAGGGTTGCCCCGTCTTA
Organism: Rhipicephalus sanguineus; assembly: GCF_013339695.2. Taxonomy (NCBI): domain Eukaryota; kingdom Metazoa; phylum Arthropoda; class Arachnida; order Ixodida; family Ixodidae; genus Rhipicephalus; species Rhipicephalus sanguineus. The sequence goes on from NC_051182.1 coordinate 171,648,555, forward strand.
GCCAGGCATGGCGAGCAAATTGTTAGAGAAGTTTTAGAGGCAGCCGAAATTCAGAGGCTCGGTGACAGATGTGTCAGCAGGTTCTCCCTTTTCCTCTCAAACAAGGAAGTAAGCTACCTACGGCGCATGCCTCGTCAAGAGTTTTTTACCCCGTGTTTTATACATATGTTATATTTCATTTTTGTTTTTAACGTGTTAGACCTTTTTTATCTGTGCTGTGTAGCTGCCTTGGGTTCTCTGGCATTCACGTGTTTGCAGGTTAGTTTTAGGATCAAATATTCTATTCGCTTCTCTCATATATCGGGGGCGTACTTTGTGGTTTAAGAATTTTCGACTGCACTGTTACCTTTCGTTGATTGTCTTTTTCGGCAAGCAAATGTGCTGTGGTTTTTCATCGCGTCTTTTCATAATGTTATCTTTCTGTTGCTTCAATGCGTGCGTTGAGAACGCCTTGGGTTCGAAGTAATAAATTAGTTGTGAGTTCAGCGCTGTGTGTTTGTGCTCCTTCTTAAGTGTTTCGTCGTTTTGCGATGGTAAATCTATCCTAATCATGAGCCAACTTACCTATACAGCAGTTTTAACAAAGTTTGTTCGGGAGTTGCACACGTGTCTCCAGCAGACGATGGTTGTGAACGTGTCCAAGAAAGCACTTCGAAAAAGGTCCCAGGTTCCAAGTATTGATTCCCGGTTCCAGAGCCATGCCCTTGCTGCTTCCTCCAGGTAGAACTACACGTGTCGCAGCCTGTCCCCGGAGTTAGAGTTCATAAATGTAGCCACCCTTTCAAACGTCTCCAGTCTGGTTTCGGAGTCTTCACATGGCGGACCACAGAATGTCGGCGGCTCCTTGGGCTCCCACGGCAGGTCACGCTGCAGGGGACGCTGCGGCGGTCATCGTGCCTTTGTCTTCGTCGCCGTGGCTTTTGTCTGGTTGGGTAGGGGTCCATATTGTGAGGGTTGTCCTTTCTGTCTGAGGCTGGATCGGCTGTTGCTGTTAGTGTCGGAGTCTTCTTCGCGACGTGGGCTGGGCTCACGACTGGACGGGGGCGTCCGGAACATTAACGAAGAGCACCTCCACCAAATTTCACGGGGTCGGGACGTCGACGAAGGCAGCAGTCGGCATGTCCTAGATGACACTCGTTATTTGGCCGAACTTGTGGCTGGGAAACGGAAAGACGAATTACAGCAGTACACACTGCACACTGATAGCGGGAAACAGAGCATCGACCGCTGATAAACTGATCCGCGGCAAGGTGGGTCGGCATTTATACACGCGACATCAAATATTCGAGTCTTATTGCTGGTGGTCGCGGTAGTTCGAGAATGAACTCAACTGCTCACGTTTGCACGCTCCAGACTAACAGATAATCCTAAATAACCTGGAATGTTCTCAGACATTCTGGCGCGGTTTGATGGTAAATGCGATGGTAAATAAAACATGGAAACAAAGGAGCGCGTGTGGCAATATATGTACACTGGTCTTCACCTGCAATGTAGTGTCAGTGGGAGATATCTCTTGTTCACATTTGAAAAGTAAAGATTCGCTACGTGCACGTTATCTAAAAGCGTATACTTAGTGTGCATGCCGTGCTGATCGTCCACATCGAGGGCTTACCTCGATGTGGCCGGAGAAATCATTGGTTAGTTCGTTCATGCATTTATAAAGCATTCCGAGAAATTTGTGCTTTCTTATGACGGCACTCTTCATCCCTCTGCACACCTGCAGGCATGCCCGCTAACACTGAAGGTATTCGGAACAACTAAAACGGAAAAAATATAGCGGAGGTGATATGATAGTTTTTCATCTAGGTTGTGATGAGTGAGGTTATAGATCATGAATTTACCTCCTTTCTCCCACTTTTTATCCACTTGATCGCCTAATGACGTAAAATTGAGGACACAGAGCCTTGTTACACCCACTTCATTACATTCTAAGGGAAAGAAGTGTAGATAGCTGGACCAGTTGGTATAGATCCATTGCAGTAAGCCCTGAGGCACACACCCTTAGGAATTATGGTCTAGATTCATATAGTATTAAGGAGGAATGCAGCCCTTAAAACACCAAATTAGGCTTGTTTGCGTTTGAAGTGAGCCACACACAACCTCTGTTTCCCACGGTCAGTGCCAGCCGACGGCTCTTGAGGTGCAGACCTTAGTGGTGTGTCACTGTAAGGGTCGAAACCCATTTTCCGTGTGGTACGTTCAATCCGCGCTCGGAGCATGGAATGCATCTGCGTGTTGTTAGGCCTGCCGCGGATGTACGCGCACAATCGAAAACAATCCGCACACAGAGAACGTAAGCATGCGCTCTTCCGAGCCAGTAGGCGTGCGGATGAGGCGTTTGTGGTGTCCTGACTTCTTTCTTGTGTCCGTCTTTGCACGCCCTGTCTTTTTAAAATGAGGTAAACAAAGCGAATTAGACACAAGTATCAATGCAAGTAGATCGCGTCAGCGCCTAGACCCCTGACCCTCCCAGACGTGATACACCACGCCAGACCACGCAGCGAGAAGCAGCCGACCGGAACAATTAGTTGCCCGCAGCAGCCAGCAACACCGCCAAGTTACGTGCAAAGGAAACCAAACAACATTGAAGCAAGCTGACGTAATGCACTGGGCAGGGCAACTCGAACAGCGCTGTCCGCTGCTCCGGAATGAAGGGAGCTCAGACGGAATGCGTCAGGTAAGTGTTGTGATCGGTCTATTTCCGGCCCTACTTTAGCTTTTCGAAAAGTTAGTTTGGCTATATATTCCTGGGAAGGGTGCGACTCATTCCAAGGTGTTTTTCACGCCAAGCGCGAAGGCTGGTTCATGACCAATTTATTACGGCTAAACACACTTATGCGTACTCATTCACGTTCAAACGCACGCTTACTGACGCTCATCTGTACTCACTAACATTCATTCTCACGCTTACTCCCACTCATGGGTACTAACATTCATTTGCACGGCTACTCACACTCATGAACACTACTCCTTGTTCATATTCACGCGAACTCACACTAATTGGAAAGGTGTGAATGTGATGGAGTGTGAGGGAGTCAGTATGTCGAGCAAGGACTCGCAATGTTTATTTCAAAGGAGCCTTACGACTTTGGCGGGGGCTTCATTGTTTCTGCACTAAATTTTTGCACGTGCAGCGACATGGGTCTTATCAAATATGATCGACATACATTCTTGCTGCATGCAGACATTCAACCCGAATGAGTGATAGTAAACCAATACAAGAATTCACTTATATTAACACTCAGAAATATTGCTTATTCAAGGACGCCATTTTGCGTTCGACATGCGAGCTACCGATGCTGAGCGTTCATTCATTACTGCATTCATTAACAGCATTCATAATTTATAGTTCGAACGGTAGTATAGATACGTGTTGTCACTCGTACTCACGATGTATACTCTTTAACTAGTGTATTTACTGCAAACACAGTGTTCCTGTCCTTGTTATCAGCTTATCTTACCCGAGTGGGCGCATTTCTTGTTCAATTTTCACCGTGCTGATGTTCTTTGGTCATTGAATATGACTTTACTCATTTCCACTTTTGAACTGCATTAAAGTTGCACTCATTCCAGCTTGGCATATATCTCTTTCCGAATGCTCACAATAACGAAATATCTCGGACGCCGGTTTATTACAAACACACTCATTTCATATTTCATTTCCTCATAGCTCATCTTTGGGGTTTCCAGCAGCCGATAAGCAGATCAAACAGATTACACTTGTTATTTTTGTCGCATGAGCCTAATTCGCAGGTGTAATTGACAAGAGAAGTCATGTATTGTATAGCATCAGTAGAAACAGTCTGCAAATAAAATAAAAAAGTTTATGAAAATAAATATATACCACACTTCACGGGTAACTTCCTACATGCGCACAGATTGAAACCATCCTATATACTGCTACTCTTGAGCGTGTTTATGAAATATAAATACGCACTTTAAATTAACAATCAAATGAATCTCGATTGGTGTTTTTTTAACGGCGGATCTGTTCAAGCTTAGAGTAGCGCCTTCTGTTGATCACGCCAAACATGCGAAGTGGGGTAGAATGAAGCTAAGAAACGAGGATAGCCGGCCATTGCTATGCAGTGCAGTGGTTGGAGAGGTGTAGGAGAGTATGCACAGCAAGGGGATGGGAAAGCGAAATGAGGGTGACGAGGAATGATGTGAATGCGAAGACGAGGAAAAACAGGAGTGGGCAGCACACAGCGTGGCCATGAATGACATTTCATATGAAGTGGTAGTAGGTGAGAAAGAAGGGGACAGAGTAAAGCATGCAATATATAGTATAACAAGGGGTGGCAAACGGAAGTGTGTCTGAGAAGTGATATGAGCGTTTGGACGATGGACAGAAGGACGGGGATAAGATGAATAATAGCATATTGTCACATGGTCGTGACGTCGACGAAGGCACCAGTCAACACGTCCGAGATGAAACTCTTTATTAGGCCGAACTTGTGGCCGGAAAAATGAAACTCCAGCTCCAGCAATAAACTGATAGCGGCGAACAGAGCGTCGACCGTCGATCAACTGAGAAGCGGTCAAGCGCGTCGGCTTTTATACAGGAGCTATCGAATTTTCCAGCAATATCGCTGGTGGCGGCATTATTTCTCGACAAAGCTAGAACATTCACGGGCGGCGCGCAGTCTTACCACAACGATCTACTACAATCGAGAAGCTTCTCGAACACTGCTATGCGGACAGCGTCGATCGTTGATAAACATCCTTGCTGGTCAAACCCGAATAATTCAAACTAAAACAAGAAGTGGGCGTGGCAGTATTCATCTATAGCGTACATAGTACGGAAGTGGGAACGGAACCTGAGGGGAAGAAGGAGTGGTTTAAGTGTGAGCATTGTTTAGGGGACGCGAGTGGAGGAGGGAGCGACTTGCAGGTTGCAGACACGCTAGGGAAGGCATACGGTTCCACTGTTTCCTTAATGTTCACACCACTAGCACGTAGGTGCCCCAATTCTTTTCCTGCCTAGTTCGTTTAGCGTGCTCTTTACAAAGCCTAGGAGTCTGACGGTCGGTATTATGATCAGAAAAGCAATTGCCTGTTTCGACAGCCATCGCCAATGCCTTCAACATTGTTTTATGTTTTGAGACACCAAGTTTAGAGTTCGTTGCCACATAACAGATGTGGCTAACGAGAAAAGCATGCACTAAAGAAACTAGGCCAACCTTTTTCTTGACCTATTGTTTATAGGCAATTCTTCGGGCGGGTATTGGTGTTTACTGTGCGTTATCACGCTTTCAATGTCAGTTACTTTCAATTTTATCAGTTTCAAGTTTCAGGTTTTTATCAGTATCAAGTTGTCAGTTTCAATTTTATCACGCTATCAATGTCAGTTAGCGGGTATCACTTGTTGGAGGAGTACTTCGCGCACACATCAAGTGTTTTTCCAGAAATCTTCCGCGCGGGAGCAGATATTTCTGAATCTGCTTGCTTGGGAATAGCGAATGCTCGTCTTTCAGCCACGTGGGTGGCATCTTTTAAAGTGCAGGTACTCTTGCCTGTCCGTAGGTTTTCTATACAGGCTAGTGATTAACGCACAGTCCTCTGTTGGAATGGGCATATTGAGGAAGCTTATTTCAGTGTTAAAATAGCAGTGTGTACAGAAATGCTAGGATGTGCTTGGTTAAAATTCTGTAACAATATGGGGAGTTCGCTTTCTGAATCAGTCCAAATCGTGAATATGTCGTCTAGGTAGCTTTCATAGGTTGAAGGTCTGGTATCATAAGATGAAAGAAAGTTGGACTCTATATGGTGCATAAATATGTTAGGGTAGTTTGGGGTCATTCTTGACCCCAAAGTGCCACACACTTGAGAGTGCTCCTGATTGTTATATTGTTAAAGTGTTACTGATTGTGAAGAGCCGACCAGCGGGTAGCGTTCTGCTTAGCAGACATGTCGAACCGCAGGCCCATGGATAGCAGGATCAGAGAGCCAAGACAAACAGCGACTCTTCATTAAGAAACTTCACACAAGTTTATTTACAATTTTGTAAGGGCACAAAAAAATGTGCCAAGGGGGAGCGCGACGGCTCGTTAAATACAGTTGGTATCTCTTGTTGGGGGAATGCTTTAGAGATGTGCAATCCCTGTTCAAGCGACCGTGTGAAGGCAACGTCCCTAGAAAGCCCCCGGTCACCGCCTCCACGAGGGCGACCACTTACCCTCCCTCCATATCCGCCACGAGTGAAGGAAGAGGGTGTTTGTCCTCTCTTCAAGCTGTCAAGTTTTCACGAGGCAAGGTGTGAGAGCGGGCTAGTTGGTATTCGATAATACTAAAACTTTAGCGCAAAACGAGCACGGCGGACAAAGAAACGACGAAGACAGGCGCTAACTTCCAACTATCGTTTATTAAAGCAACACACACATATATACCTGTCACATATGATTACACAGATATCAGTCAACGCAAAAGGGGACACTTATATAAATAAAAAGCAGCAAAGCTACGCAGGACCTACACGTGCGGGTGAATTTAGGTAATCTAGTTCCTTTTTTGTTAGTGCGATGGATGGCTTGCTGATGCAGCTTTCATTGGCAATCGCTGCCGCCTCAATGATGAGCCTGATGTTATCCTTAGGGTGAGATGCCAATACTGATGTACTGTCAAATAAAGGCACGCATTTACATTCTGCGCAATGAGCCGCCAAGAAACCATCACTGCCTTTTTTCCACTTTCTGATTGTGCTCGAGCAATCTCACATTCAGGCATCTGCCTGTCTGTCCGACGTAACTCTGACCACAAGACAAAGGGATGTGATACACTACGCCCTTCACACATTCGACAAATTTGTTTCGGTGCCTAATGACGAGCAATGTCATTAGTGCACACCTGTCGACCACTATTGGCAAACACAGGTGCCACGAAAAATGTTGCAGTTGCTTAGCTCTGTTATGCCAGGGTAACGTAGCCTTAGCAAATGTTCACGTAATTATTCTTAGTTTTCCTGTTTGTCTAGGATTAGCTTGACTGTCATGCTAACTGCTGCTCCAATGACACGCACATGGTATACGTATTATGTGGCACATGTATATTAATTTTGCCAGGCAACTACTTCGGGATCCGATGAGTTAAGCTTAACCGCTCTTCTGCGCCGTTGATCGGCATTTGCGCCCTCCTTCTCCATGGCTAAACCAAACTGGCAAACGCCAGTCAGAGGCGCTATCAAGCGGCTCCAGCGCAGTGTCAGACGGCGACTGCACAGCGAAGGCGAATAGCTGAGTGCGCGTCGGCGCCAATACGTCTGCCACGGCTACGAAGTCACTCCTCTGGAAATCGCAGGCCGGCGGCGGCGAGTCGCGCGCGGCGGCGGCGGAGTGCGCGCAAGGTGCCGGCACCGGTGCGTGACATCACTGATCCTCGCGCATGCGCAGCACGGCTCTTGAGGAGACACGCGAAACTGGTTCAGCTAGGTCAGTGCAGCTGACGCTACAAAACACCCCAGCTGAAGTACTGAATTGATTATCACCCTCTCGCACAAAACCGCATTCCGCACACGCTCGAAATACGAGGAAGGTTCATTTGCGGGCATCACTGCGTCTAGGGCGCGGGCAGCCTTCATCGAGGTGCCCTAACTGCGTCGCTGCCGCACCTGCGGGTAAAAGCACGTGGTCCAACGAGGGACGGCAGGTGTGGATGGCAAATACGTTCTGCGCAGTGAAGGAGGAGGGGTTCTCTCAGTGTTCAAGAAGCATGAAATCTTTTTCTACGTGTAGTTGGAGCAAAGCCTTGCAAGGGCTTTGTAACACAGGACACACCTTGTTAACATTTTCAATGTATCTATTGCTTGGATATACGTCATGATTGTGGTTACCACAGGACTTTCCACGTGCCCTCATGCCATCTTCCTGCCGAATTTTATTATGGAGACAGCCAACGTGCAATGTCGCCAGAAATGCCTCGTATGGAAATTTTATGCGCGATATTTCTCGAAGAATATTACTTGTGTCGTACAAGAAGGACTCATGTGTAGGTGGTATGCGTTTTATTCTAAAGTCAATATAGATAGATACAGGTTCAGTTAACGTTACCGTGTCTGATAAAATAGATCTAGTAGGGTTTCGGCTATATGAATTCTGGAGAGCATGTCAAGACGACCTGGTGCCGAATGCACTGTAACAAGTGCTTTTTGAAGCCGTGGCTCGATCGCGCCCTCACGGGTGAACTCCTGAATGCTTGTAAGCACTACCTCTTTGTGTTTGATCGTGAGGTGGCAATCAAGATGTTTTAGGATAGTTTGTTGCTTAGTTGTCACGCGCCTTTCCCAGAGTGGTCCGACGTATTTGAAATAACAATCGCGCCTCCTTTGCCGGCCGGTGTAAAGGAGCCCTGCAACACTTTTCAAGGCAACCATCGCGTGGCTTCTTTAAAGGGGTTTATGAGCTCACAAATCGGTCACCGCAAAAGTTTTAGAATCCCTTATAGAGTTTTGAAGCTATAGAGATTGTAGCACGCGGTAGTTCACTTCTCTCTTCTCTCGTCCTGACAGGCGCGCTGGAAGTGAAGCAAAGAGAGACAGCACGGGCGAAAGGAGTTACGTCACGCGCGCGTCATGACCATGAGTACTTTCTTTTCTCTTAGAATGCGTCGCCTAATTTCACTGTGATTACGAGCGAGGGCGCGGGCATGTGGCGGCCTCCAGCGGCAACCGCAGTAACTATGCAGCACATGACGCTCAAGTCAGCCAATGGCCGTGAATTTGGGTATACGGCATTGTTTGTCGAGAGAAGGAGCAACAGTTTCGACCTGACTTTGAGAATTATTGTGAAGTCCAGGCCGCGTGCCGCCCTATATTTGGCTCGGGCGCACTCAGGAGCCACGACTTTCGAATCGGCAGCGTTTTCTGGCCATGCTGAAAAAGTGTTGCAGGGCCCCATTAATGATGAGAAGTTCGCAGTTGCCTAATGCGAGAAGTGTTTGACTTTCTTTTTTTTTTCAAATATTATACATACTTCGTTTGTGCGGCTTGTACGCATGTATGATATCTTTTTGAACCGCTTCTATATAGAGATCCATGTTTCGATCATTGATGGCGTCTGGAGTCTATTGTTGCCCAATAATTCTGCGGAAAAAATGAATCAAATTTTTAGGGTTTATTAAAAAAATATTCCTCCAATCGCAAATTTCGTGGGAAGTCCTCTGTATCCTTTAAATGCGTGAATTCACCATAGATTACTAGCGCTGAATGTAAGTCCACAGATCGCAAACCCACTTTTCTATTTTTTTCTTTCAGCGAACTAATGCATTGATGTAGTTGCCAATAAGCGCAGCCCTTTCGTTCGGTGCCGTACCTGCCAGTACATGTGCCTTGAGGTACGCGCGCAAGCAAGGCTTGCTTTTCATCCAAATTCGCTTCCTTTTAACTCATAAATGTTTCACATATTAAAAATAAAAAATACCGCCCCTTATTGTCTCATCTCCGATTCTTTCTTGGCTACATGCGACTGCTTGAGAGAGCACAGCCACCCTCAATCCATCGCTTTTGTTTCGTTCAATAAATGTCCAGTACTTACGAGACACTGTGTTCCAGAGAGATCCTCTCTTACTGGATCTGGACCATTGCAGACAGACCGGCAACCTACAATTTTCTGCGAAAAGAACAAGGAGTGTTTCTTTGTAAGGTATAGCTGAAGATCTTAAAACTCCGAAAATAATTTATTGCTTCACAATCTGCAGATTGTAAAGCACTAAAGAATCACTAGAAAATAAATTAAGATTAAATTAAAACGAAAATCAGCCCTTTTTTGCAAGGGACAATCCACCTGTATCTAGGCATGCATTGTAGCGTAAGGGAAATTCATTACTGGCATGTTATTCGGCTCCCTATAAATAAGCATTGTGTCAAACCTTTAGCTCGTTACGGCATAGTTAAAATAGGGCGCGCTCTGTAAGTTGAAGTCGTGATCGTTTCTGCGTATTGAGGTACAGGTGCATATTTTTCACCTTCCACGGGGTTTTAAAACTGCTGAATTCTAAGCTGTGTGCAAGATTATTCGCAAACGTACATGGAAAGTATGTCGAAAAAGAAAACGCATCATAGTGTATCCCATGGTCGAACCGCACTTTAGCGACAATACCAATTCATATGTGATATGTGTGTGCGTTGGCATTCATATCCCCTTGGGAAGCTGGATCGCTCTTTGAGCGCGTGGTTGGGAAACAAGTGGAATATTCCGGCCTTGTCCTGGAATCGGGCGCACAACTACTTCATTGTTCTCAGCAGGCCACCGTTTCGTTTCTTTTTTTCGAAGAAAGAAAACCCTGCATGCTGCGTTTTGAGGCCAACCTGAACATATAGAAGAAAGACGTTCTACATGAAGGTACTCAGGAATCTTAGTAATTATTTTTCTTATTTTATGTAATGTTCCTACTTAAACGAACGGAACAGCATTAAAGCATCAGTATGGAACTGGCGTCCATCTTTATCTGCTTTATTTTTAACTTCCTCCCCTTCCTCATTCCTGCCCCGGCTCTCGTGCTTCTTCATCTTCTGTCCAAAGGCTCATACCGCTTCACTCTTCCCGGTTTCTTTTAATTACCCCTCCTGGGGTACTACTTGAAGACATTTCCAATTGAAGCACATTCAACTGATCCACGTTCACCAGTGTACAAGAGAGTCTTCAAAATTCCGTTCTGGGTGGCTGTCTTGGTCACAGAGTAAGGACCGTAAAATTTGGCACTGGAGTCTCTTATTCCTTTCCTCACTAGTACGAGGTCGGTGACTTGAATGTCTGGCATGTCTCCTCGATGTCTCTTGTCGAAATTGTTTTTCATTCGTTTTCGGTACCTCTCTTCTTGTGATTTTTGTTGCCTCTCCTCGATAATCTTGAGGTTTTCCGAGAGTCCCAACTCACGGTCTGCCTGCAGAATAGGAGTTTCTCATGTACAAGCGTGCTGTGGACTGCACCCCAAGCCACTTGAGTAGGATCTGTTATGATGTTTTACGGCTGCTTCTAAAGAACATTTCCATCCACCAGGAAAACTGTCGTACATCTTGATGTACTGTTTCACGTCCCGTATGGCACGTTCTGCAAGCCCATTCCTCGCAGGATGGGCTTGCAGAAACGGACTCTTGTTTTGTGCTTTTGGTGGTCCCATCGAAGACTCTTCCAAGAAACACAACTTTTCGTTGAAAGAATCAACTTTTCTTAAAATAAACCTTGAGATGTGCCAAGCTCAAGGCATTTAACACCTGAGACAGATGGTCCTGATGCTCAGCCTCTGTTTTGGAGAATACTATAATGTCATCTAGGCACACATTACAAAAAACACCAAGGAATGGCTTTAGGACGTCGTTCATGATCTTCTGGAACCACACTGGCGAGTTTTTCCAACCGAAAGGAAGCCGGTTGTACTCGTAGAGATCGAATGGCGTGATAAAAGCAGTGTACACTTTTGTTTCTTCGGTTAGCGGGATCTGCCAGAAACCTTTGCACAAATCGATGCGGGAAAAATGTCGGCAACCACCGGTCTCACCTATAATTGTGTCAATCTTCGGCATGGGAAATGGCATGAGTTCTGTCTGACGATTGAGAACCCTGTAGTCGGTGCACAATCTGAAGGTTCCGTCTTCTTTCGGTGCGATCGTTATGGCAGATGCGAAGGGTGTACCGAAGGTCCTATGATAGTCCTATGATATCAGCGTCTATCATCTCCTGCAACTCTTTCTTGAGCCACATCTTTCGCTTCCTTGACATATTGTAAGGTGCTTTTCGGATGACGGTCTTGTCAGCGAGTTCGAAAGGAACCTTGTGTGACTTCATCGCCTGAGGATAGCTTCCTACACATACAAGTTCAGGGTAGGTCGGTGCGATATCCTCCGTGCACTTGACAACTCGTAGGTTATCTTGTCTACCCTGATTTGTCTCGTTCCTTGCTACTCCTTCGACTAGAAGCACGTCGTCCCAGTACACGTTGATCTTTAGTTTCTTTATATCTGGTCTTGATAGCAAAAAGTCGTACGTCACTCCCTCTGTCACCAACACTTCGCTCTCTGTTTTCTGACCCTGGAACTCGATGTTTACAAAGGCCAACTTATCATGTAACGTTACTTTTCCATCATAGCCTTGTACCCGTAGGATTCTTCCACTATGCAGGCGACTTGCATCCACCAGCTTGGCATTTATAATAGACACAGAAGCACCGCTGTCTACCAGAGCCATCATATCTTTGTCTCCTACTTTGACGGGAATGTGAAGTAGGCTAGAGCAGCTTAAATAAACAGTCTCATTTGTAGTCATCGGGTGGGACTGATCACCCTCGCATATTAGTTTTTTGTCGTGGAATACTCCTGAGCCTCACTGTCGATATTGTTCACTCGACCTCTTGGAACGCGCCAGGTCAAGTTATCCTTGCTAGTTGCGAGGTGGTTCGGTTCTCGCTGATCGCGGCTTGACCAGTCCCATTTACTCCGACTGAAACAGCTGCTTGATTTAGCGGATATGCTTGTTTCCGAAGCTAATGGCATATTCTGAAGACACTCCAGGAGGTCATCTAGAGTTCCGGGTGACAGTATTTGCACTTTCTTCAACACTTCCGTGTGCAATCCATGCATTATTAAGACTACTACAGCTGTAGATGGCAGCAAAGGCTCAGCCAGCTTTAAGAGACGGTGTTTCTCAAAGAAGTACTCGACAAGCGAGCTTGGTTCAGACTTGAAATTAAGCGCCGTGTTCCATCTTTGTACTGGATTGCTTCGGAATGCAGTCAAAAAAGTTTTTCCTCGACTGGCTCCAAGAGTCGTCACTGTCTTCCAGAATGCATATTTCATACTACTTGCGCGCAACACTTCTCAAGTAAACGCGCATGTTGGTGATTTTAGCCTCATCAGAGAGCCACTTGTTTTTTCCAGCGGCATATTCGTAGAAATTAAGCCAACTTTCCGGACAGGAAGACACGCCGTCAAAGGCATTAGGTTCTACGAATTTAGAAGGAACCACATATGCGGACAAGACAATAAAATTGCAGCGTACTGACTGCGAAATACGCCAACGCTCAAACTATGGGCCCTAACCACTATCCTGAGACGACCAGAGCGGTTGTGCGTGAGAAGCGGCGCCAGAATTTCAGTTGATCGCACCCCCACGTACCAGCAATACAGAGGTTTAGTGCTGGGGACACCAAGCCACCTGCGTACGCACGCTCTTGCGTTCCTTTCTACTCCCAGCCGCATCCACGGAGAATACAAAAGAGCGCAAGGGCTTACGTACGCAGGTGGCTTGGGGTCCCCGGCACTAAAGCTCTCTAATATTCGCGAAGGAATCCAGCAATCAATTCAAGTTCCTGAACCACCGTAACATTAGGCAGAAACTTTGAACCACACTGCATCAACCGCTCGTCGCGCCCCACACCCACAACAGTGCACAGGCACCACGCATCCGCAGTTCCGTCACCAGCTCCCTCCGACGCCGTCGACGCCCTTTCTTTTGCTTGCCGGCCAGTGCTACGCGCCAACGAAGACCTACACCTAACGACATCTTTCATAACCCTTCCGCCACATTTTTGAGCTTAGCAGACCGGTATTGTAGTGCATAATTCAATGGTAACTACACTACACAGAGCGATTTTCGTCGCTTTTTATTTTTCTGTGGTGCGAACTATGAGATAGACTTCGACCTCCGAAACAGTGCTCTTTCTATGACTGGCTACTCATATTTAGCCCAAGCAAGTAAAGCTCTACTTGTAAAAATAAAAGACTATTTCTTCTTCTGACATTAGGAGTGATGTTATCTATTTGCACTAACACATGTTGCGCTCACTGGGTTTCTCATATGAATCCCAATCGCGTCAGGACCTCGGGGCCTCAAAGCCTCGGAATGCTCTTGCCACTCTCGAAAAGATTCATCACGCTGCAAGTGGTTTTCTCTCGGTGACCTTCTTTGATCAGTATGTGTTCGCATCTGAAGAGCAATTCCAGCAAGTGGTTGATTTCGCATCTCCTAATCATCAATTTATATACGTGTATTATCTTCGCGAAAGATTTTGTCAACTGCGCTTTAACTGTTCGCACTCTTCCATAAGTAGACGTTGATCAGGTGGACTGCAGTGGGGAGTGACCTTCGGCACTAACTGTGACTGAAGTACAGCTGGCTGCTTTATCTGTGACACTCATATACGGGTAATAGTAGACTTCGCACACTGTTTCACCCAACATTCCATTTTAACAGCTAGTCGACCCGTTGCCGCGCGTGGTGTAGATCGGCCCATGTGGTCTTGAGGTGACGTTGAGGTTTCACAAGAATGGCGAGTCAAAAGAAAGGGTGCTTGGAATGGCGAAGGTGCTGCTCGCGGAATGCGCGTTGTGAAAAATGAAAGTTGTGCCAGAACGCAGCCCTCTGCTACGTGTAGGCTCGGGAATGAGTGGCGAGGCATGGATGTCAAGCACAGCAGCAGCGCTGGCGGGAATAGTAATGCGCGTTTTTGGTGAGTGGACAGCTGAAATTAGTCACAGCAGCTCTAGAACGCTACGATAGCACTAAAGCGCGGCTGTGAATGAGCATGTCGTCATCCCAAGGCCCATCGTCGTCCCATCGATGTGTCAAATAGAGCAATGACAAAAGACAGAAATACTTAGGAAACGCTTGCAAAGCACAGAAATATGTGCAAAAATTTACAATGGACAATACCTAGTGAATAGCCTAACAAAGGTGGGAATCAGCAAAAGGAGAAGCATGGGGTTATTACGAAAGGGGTATCAGCGATACGTAAGCCTTGGCCTTTACGTATCTACATTCCCAAGTTTCGGAGACATCTCTATTTTGTAGCAACGGCGTCTTGCCATAACTGAGTGGGAATCAGGCGAAAAAAAACATATATCTTGTTCAAAGAAAGCTAGTTATGAAAAATGACTGCGGGTTGTATTACAGCAGAGGTCAACTGGAACATTTTGGTAAAATTGCAGTATCGCACAAAAAAAGCATGTGGCTTCCCAGAACAAGTGAGCACCGCCCACTAAAAACACGTGGTGTCCCATTGTAAAATATTGAACACTCTAGAAGCCACGCGGTTTGTAGTGCGACAATGTAATTTTATCAGAATGTGTCAGCTGTATTGAACCGAGAGTCGTTTCCGATAACCAAAAATTTGTTTAATATGATTTATTTCGTCTACTTCTCCTTCATTTATGGCAGACCACCGCTGTCACCGACAAGAGATGGTGTGCACGTGTCCCGAAATTCTGGTCGTGATGCAAATAGAAACAGCTGATCTTACGGTTCCGGCAGGTGTCTGCAAGTCGAATTGCTGGCATTTTATTCCACCACCTGGAAGCAGGAATGAAGAACATGTGATAAGCCTCTTTAGGCAATATGTTTTCAATGCAGTTTAACGGTGCTCGCAACAACTTTTTATTGAAGGTGAACGAAAGCGATACGTTGATGAACTTCCTGCTAATTTCCTTTGTAATGGATATGCATGCCGAGGTAAGTTTAGGTTGACTGCATTGCACGCACACAAAAACATAATGGCACGCCCGTTCATTGCCAAATTTTGATGTATTGGAGTTTCAGGCCCAAACACTCTCAGAAACGATAGGCGCATGCTACGCCTCAATGTTTGGGAAGGTTCGCGATTGTTTCAGATCCTTCTGTTAAGATTACGCGCAGGACGCTCATAGTCAAGTTCAATCGATAGCTTACGCGATCCCCAGCAATAACGCTGGAAGGTTCGATGAGTGCTTAATAAAAGACGACGCGTTCCGCCGATGATCAGATAGCTCCACAGCCGACGACAGTTCTCGCCGCCTTCACTGTACAGCGTGAATAGCTCGTTCGTTGACTTGATTTCTCGGGCACAAGTTCGCCCAAATAAGGCGTTCTGTATTACCCCATTTTGCTGCAGCCTTCTTCACCATCCCAACCACGTGAAAATATACATGGTCTCTTCTAGAAACTTTACTCCTTTGTAAAGACGTTACAGGACCGTTCAATCTGTTTGTAGCGATGTACTGACAGTTGCGACTGCATGCGCTTCATGAAACAATATAGCGAACAGAGCAACGGAAGCCTGGAAGTTGAGCAGGGAACTACCTGGCTATATCAAGGTGTTATATATAACACCTTGATATAGAAACTATATTAAGGTGTTATATGAAAAACCAATCACTGTAGGGTCAGGAACTTGACGATTTCACTCACAGGAAGCTTCAGTCGTCACGTGGACGATGTTCTCAATCAGCTCGCGCGCTCATGTAATTTTCAATTTTTGGAACCTGACGCAACCCTGAAACATAGACATCTAACGCTTTCGCCCTAAAAACGCGCAGTATCTACTCAAGTCTGCGATCTATTCTGTGGTTCGCCTGTACACCAACAGGAGATGACCTCAACATCCGCCACTTGCGTTCCTTGCGGCGCTGCGCGCCGTGTTTCTCTACTCGTCTTTCCACCTATAGCGCTGTCACAAAAGTCGCATATGCTTAACATTGCCTCTGCATAATGTCCTAAGGTACGCCATGAAAAAGGTTTTGTTTCTTACGCCCAAGGCGAAATCGCTCTAATCCTTCTCTAAGAATTGTGTGCCGTGAGCGTACGTGCACCGCTTAGTGTGTGTTATCGTGAGCCGTAAGACGAGCATCCGAGCTACGTGACGTGTTTTTGTTTTGTCTAGTATGGAACTGCTTGCCGTGAAGGTCACCGCCAGCAGAGCTCGAGCATTAAGACGTGCATCCGAATTACGTGTCAGATCATGCGCTTCTGTTTGTGTTTTGTCTGATACCACCGGACGTTGTGTCCGAGCCACGTCTCGGATCATGTGATTTTGTTTTGTCTATTATTAAACGGCTTGTCGTAAACGTCACCGACAGCGGAATCTGAATCACGGGACGTTGTATCCGAGCTACGTCTTAGACCGTGTGCCTACGCGACCGCGTGACTGGTGTTTTGTCTGTGAGCTAATGGTTCGCCCGTGAAGGACACGAAAGTGAAGTGTGAACCATGCACGGTAGCAACCAGTGCCTACGTGACCGTTTCAAGGATACATCGACACTACACTAGAAGCTGGGACCGGCGGCCGGAGAAACGTGTAAAAAACGGCCCCAGCCTATGCTTCATCAGTCTGCTCTGCGCCGGAGAAGAGATACACGCTGGGCAACTCCCGGGACAAAACGCAGCCACCCAGCGTCCCCCGGTCATCGTGCAGCCGCCGCTGACCCATCTCGCCAGCTTCGACGATCGCTCATGAACGGCGCCGGTGTTGAGGGACTCTGCTGCGCCCGGTGACGTATGTCATTCGCTTTGAACTTAGTGGACTGCGGACTCTAATTATTTGCTCCGCTCTTGCTGGTGGTAATTCATCTGATACTGTTCAGTGTCTTGACATATTTGAATTTTCATGCATGCTGTACTTATCTGAATAAGTGTGGAATGTATAATTAGTTCACCCTTACATTCTAGATAACTGTTCGGTTATTGTGGAAATATCTTTATCTTTGTTTAAACACATTATTAAAGCTTGTTGTTCTTTGATTGGAGAAGGCCCTTGACTCTTTCATACCGGCGATTGGCGCAAGCCATACACCAGAGGCCCAACCCCCATGCCACATCTTGGGAGAAGCTTGTGCTTCGGCCCCGAGTCGTGACAAGCGCACAGAAGGGACAGGAACACAAAGATACAACGTGGACGCAGCTTCTGAGCGCTATAGGTGTTAAGATGGAATACCAACATGCCCGAGCTCACGTTCTTTCTGTATTCGTGCATCGAACATGGGCAGGGCGTCCAGAATTCTATGCAATTTAAACAGGGGTTCTCAAGCACGCGGCATCCGTGCCGCATGCAGCCCGCGAACGACTCGCTTGCGGCCCGGCCAACACATGACTGCCTCCATGCCATATTGTTTTACTGCAATATCATTTACACGGACACTCGCAGCGGGCTTTTGTCGTCAACGTTGGCGTCGTGTTACGTATATATATATACATAAAGGCCACAGCGAAAAATAATTCGAAAGAAATAATTTCTGAAGCGGGCGACCGGGGATTCGAGCCTGCTACCACTCGCTCGCCAGCGTACCACGTTAGCAACGGCACGCAGCATGCGCCCTCCAGCAGCACAGCAACCGTGAGCCATTTATATACACCATTTAACCCTGGCGGTAAGCGGAGCTCTTGAGTGCTTCAGCGTGCTCCCTATCACAAGTAACATGACGCGAAAGGCACGCCTGAAAGGTCGTCGCCCGCTTTTGTTAGGCCGGAGTTGGGGTGCGCGCGTCCGACCTGTTGTCTGAACTACAGGGTGTGGTCGCCCGTGCACGCATGCTTATCTCAGGGATATCTCGAGAGGCGTAAGATTTGTACATCTTGTGCTTTCAACGCGAAGCTTGCGTTCATGCTGTAGACGAAGGCCAGTTCGCGCACTGCAGCGGCCACGTTTGCGAAAGGCCTGAGCTGCTAGCTGTAAGAGCCAAAGTAGGGACTAGTTGTTTGCGCATAGTATGTACCTTAAGCGCGCCGCTCTAGCACAAAGAAATAAAAAATGTGACAGTTGTTGCTTCGCACTCGTCTTCTCTATACATGTGTCCTCTTTCGGCGTCCTTTGTTGTGTTTGAAAACGATAGTGTTGAGCTGCGATAATTTTGAGTTCGCGCTCCTCCTTTGTGTGGTCGTTTCGTGCATCCTCCGTGTTTTTGAGCAGCGCGCTACAAATTCCGAGCTGCTTGCTGATCTTCGTATGACATTCCAATTTGTTCCTTTCGCATTCATTGATTCGCTTTTGCGGCGAAAAGCGGCTTTTTCTTTCTAGTAAATATGTGCATGAGCTACACAGCCATGACTGGCCTCAAGCATTGAAGCATTATTTTTTTAGGCCCATCTTGTGCTCACCATGTCTTGAAAAATAACCGTGGAACAAAAACTCGTATGCTGCTGAATCGGCGTGAAGATTTCAGTCATACTGCAGATCGATGTCAAAGTTCCTGGAAGATTGACCCCATGTGTCCTTCAGAAATGGCCGATATATTAAAAATAAGAAAGGGTGTATTTCAAAGAGCAACGTTAGCTCGCATCTTGTACAAGCCCCTCCCCTCCCCTAACATAGCCCCTTCCCCATACAACGCTTTACACTGCCCCGGCCCTTCCGCCACTGAATTTAGCAACTGAGGCCCACTAACGTAGATGATATTGAGAACCCTGATCTAGAAGAATGCGGAAATTTGAGGTGTGAAAGCTCGTCTTTCAAGCAAAAATTTATCAACGAACTTTTTTGAGCGAAGTTGGCAACTAGATACAAATTTTAGTTCTAGCGTTGTGGTACGCTAAGAACCCGGTGCTGGCGAGCGTAAAGTGCGCTGATCGAATGCGTATTTACATGCGATATTTTGAAACAATAGATGCGCTGTCGATCGTTCGCTTGTCAGCGATCAGCCATTTCTGTAATGACAATCTGATCTCTCACCGAGTTCACTTGGTATTTCGCATACCAAGTGTTGGTATGCTGTTGCCTGAATATGTTGCCTGAATATGAACGAAAAACCACACGTTTCGGCACCGAAACGGGGGCCATAACGTACGGTGACACTACCTACGCGTGCCCTCACGCCACGCACGCAACCAATCGGGGCCATTTTGCTTGCGTCGGGAATAAAATAAACACACCAATGAACATTGATAGAAAAAACAAAGAAAAGTATGAATGTTACACAGGCGACTTTAGCTAGGTGGTGTGACTTGACTTCATCTATATCTATTTACCGGAAGAAAGGACAACGGGCAAGATGAAGACATAAGATAGCACGCTGCGCTAAATTTTGAGTGAATATTTACTGGCATAAAAAACGTGAAATTAACAAGACGCGCAGGAAAATGCACACTACAAAAAATCTTTCTTAAAACGACCCCCTATAGCGAATCCAAGGTAAAGTTTGGGCGGGACGCTCGCGCGGCTGAGCTATGCGTTACTGGGGGCAGACGCTGCCCGCGAAGGCGGTGTGTCGCCGTATTTGCAAGCGGCGGCGACGGCAAGGACACGTGCGCGCATGCGCTCCTCCTTACGCCCAGGGCACTGGTAGTCAGCAATAGTAACACTGTGGCGTACCACAGATACAATCCGAGAGCTCTGCGCGAGCGCGGAAGCGGGGGTGGCAGTCTTGTGGCCGTGCATGCCCCCAGTTGGTATAACAGCAGTGGCGCCGCTCGACGTTTCTTTGGAAGCCTATAAATAGCATAAATATTTTCCACACTTCGCATGCCTACGCAACTTACAGGTGCCGCATGTAACCGAAAATTTCTATGGCTCCCACCAATAGCGAATGCGCATACATCTAAAGAAATCTGCGCAATAAAATGTTTGGTGAGATGGGGCACGATTCTGGCAAAACGTGTTTCCCGTATAGCACAGCTTCTGCACACGTTGTGAGTTTACATACTTTTTACCGCGATAGCATTAAACACCTCGTTTCGCAAAAATTCCCACGTCGGCGGCGTCGGCGGTGGTGTCTTAGCTTGTGAGCGAAAAGGCATCATTCGCCTGATAGAAAGTTTGAGGTAGGTGCAAAAAATGATAAGAGCTGGGGGTTTTGCACTTTGGCTTTCCTTGCCCCGCAGTTTAGGTCTCCACCGAGAAGCGAAGTTATCATGAACGTTAACTAGAGTCACCGTTTTGTGCGATACTTTTTCTCAGATTCCTCACCTCAACCGGAAGTCGGTAGAGGAAGCGAAATCGCTGCGAAAGAAGAGTGTCACTCAGTGTTCCTGCAACAAGAATAAATTTGCTATTCATGAGTGAGTGATACCAGTTCTTTTTCCTTCATAACTAGAGTTCACAATTAGCGTAGTGATTGAAAGAGCAAAAGAACGCCATCCTTACTTGGCACATTCCAATATGGGTAATTGCAAGCTGAAAACGAGAAAAGTACATTCACTATGTAAGATACGTCTTTTGTAGCGAAATCTTTGCAACTGAGAAAACAAATCTAAATAACAAGAGACGTGGTACAAAGGAAAAATATCATAGCAGTAGGTGGTACAAGAAATGTCGAAGGTGATTTATCTACATCGAAGAAAGGGAACGCCCCCAGTTTTATTCACATCACAACAAAATAATACTGGTTGCTACATGTGAATCATGGAAGGAAAGAGTTTGAACACACATAGGCAGCGCGATATGTTGTTACAATTCAGCATGCATCTGAGCCGATATCGGCACTGAATGGCACCGGCGCCGAGCATGGGCCGCTGTTTTCTCACCGGTACATGGAATAAAACAGTGTCCCTTGTACACTCGCCTAAGACTACCTGAGAGCAAAATTGATCTGCTTTTTTTTATGCGAAGCATCTCTTAGCGAACCAATTGCATATTGAGCGTTTCTATCTATCTATCTATCTATCTATCTATCTATCTATCTATCTATCTATCTATCTATCTATCTATCTAGCCGTCTACATCTAGACACTCTCGTGATCCCTTCCTTAGCTTGCTCTAGACCGAAATGGGTATGGGAGGGCAAGACGGTTTGACGAATGCGTCTGTCTGGTCATGACATGAATAACATGAAAGACCTGTCGAGTACGTCGTCAAGCACTCTCCTCCACACATACGGCACATACCCGTATACCACGGGCCGCAGTATGCGGGCGCGAGCCTGGGGTGATTCACAATTTATACCTGCCGAGGAACGGCGAGAACAGATATTGGCAATTTAATATTGAGAGCGTTAATAAAAGCCGATATGGCACCGCTGACCCGATGAATGCAAAGAATAAAAATCAGGATCCCAGCAGGAATCAAACTGAAGCATTCTGTGTGGAAATCAGGTACCCCACCACGGAGCCATGCCAGGTCTTGAAACTGCTTTAAAAAAACACCCTATGCACGTTAAATAACCAACCCTATGAACGTTAAATGTAGTTGCAGTGCTGGTTATCTAGTTTGGTAGCAAAGCAATAAATGTTACATGTGCACTCCTATGATGCAGGCGTCATGTAGGGTTAACGACCATTGTTGAAGTGTTCCGCTTCTCTTTGAGACTAATAAATATTACATTTGTATTCTTTTCCTTCAGTAAGCTGAATTAAACCAGTGATCGACCCCGGGGGAATACGCTAACGAGAGTTCCAAAGGAAATTCACATCATCGTACTGTAAAGTGCAATTCGTTTCGGTAATACTGACGGCTTGGCTCTGACATCATTGTGACTTACGCCAGACCATAAGTTACCCTTTAAACTCCAGTGTAGTCGACGCTCCTGGCAAGCCCACGATGTGAACACCTCTACTACACTTATAAAAACACGTGGATCCATCGCGTACGTTTGGCTCAAAGCCAAAAAAAATGACCATTGACAATTACTCGCCGAATGCTTCGCATAGAACCGATTCCCACAAGACAAGTGATTGCTGAATTTTTAAAATTTTCTCCTTAGTCTATAGCATGCAAGCCCCCAGGCTTTCAGCACTTCACATATTGGGGCCCTTCGTATTTTTACTTCTGGCTAAACGCGGACTGCCAGAGCCAGCCAGAGCACGTTCGTTTTTCTCGGGTCGCTCCACCCACCACGCGAGGCACTTCCGGTCGGCGTTCGTCTTTCCCGGCCTGGATAGTCTGGGCTACCAGCGGTGAACCCGCGGGTCGCCAGAAGCTTCCAGGAGGTTGTTCTCATGGAAGCTTCCAGGAAGTTTTACAGCGAAAGCTGCTATGAGATCATTTCAACGGCCGTTTTTGGCGCCGTAGTTGTCCGCCGCCGCCGCTGTCCGTAACCACTATCGCTCGAAAAAAGAAAAAAAAAACGAAATAGGAAAAAATTCCCAGGATGGAACGGGGTTCGAACCTCGGCCCTCTGCGTGGGAGCCCAGTGTTGTACCTCAGAGCCATGCCGGTGCTTGGAACTGCCTTGCAAGAAGACGCTATACAGGCTTCATGTCCAGAAGGGACCACATTAACATGTGTAATTTAGTGTGGTAGAAGACTGAAATAACAATCACGCACCACACAACGCGAATTCTGTAAGCAGGCGTCACACAATGCGAATTGCGCAACGAGTGGGCTGTTGGATGCTTCCAACCCATTACAAGGGGCTCTGCAATAATTCTTCATCGCCATCAGGCACAGCACCAACAAAGCGCATAATGGCTTACATGTTTTTAGCGGGTACGACGGCTCTCCTTTGAATGACGAAAAATGGCATAGCGGCTGTTTCCCTACTTCACAGAAATTATGATGAGTTATAGCGTAGTGGGTTCCTCGTAAGTGCACTTGCATTGGTTGCCAAGGAAGCTCATAAGCCCATCATTCATTTCCTCAGGGTCTCAATAAAGTTCTTCCCTCCTCTCTCTGTCTCTCTTTCTCACGTCAACGTATGTTATATTGCATGATGGGAGAGTGAAATAGCGACCGGGCGTCACATAATGCGAATTACGTAACTGGTGAGCCGTTTAAAGCTTCCAACCCATTACAATGGCTGAGCCACAATTCTTCGTCATCAGTTGTCACGTAAACAAAGTGCACATAATGCCTTACAGATGTGTAGCTGGAACCTCGCTTCTGCGCACAATGATGAATAATGGCGTTGTAGGTGCTTCCCAACTTCACAAATATTGTGATTTATAGCGTATTGGGTACGTTGCTAGTGTACTTGTATTAGTAGCCGCAAGAGAGGTTACAACGGGCTCTAGAAATGCCGCTCTTCCAGCTTTCGCTGTGAGTGTGCTGCGCTTTCCGCGCAGGTCTGGCGTTTTTTTAAGCTACAGACGCCAAAAGATGCGACGCGCTCGTCCTCGTCTTTGAGAGGTCTCGACGCATTGCAATGCGGCCGCTTGGGGACTACACGATCGGTTATCGTTGCACTTAGCGTTATCTTCTAGAGCCCGTTCCGCCGTGCGAGTTCTTGCAATTACAAGGGGTGAATATTTTATTTTATTTTATTTTTATTTTTTTTTATTTTTTCATACTGTTAGCATACATGCCAAAACAGGAGTTGCTCAATTGGGCACAAGTACACGAATTTCAAAAGTCATCACAAAAATGAAACAAAATCTCACATCTTGACACAAAGTAAGTTAAAAAAAGTAACATTCAATGCGCACATTGCAGCAAACCCAGCAGAACACAGGTGAGCAAGTGAGTACATGTTCATAGCTCAGTTCAACATTTGAAACCAGCATCGAAAAAAAGAAAGAAAGAAAAGAGAAAAAGTACATTTAATTCAACAATGTACCTTCGAAATCTTTCACATTGTTACACTGTACAGCATCATTTCGCAACTTGTTCCATGTGTCAACAGCGGATACAATGAACAAATTCTTGAACGATTTTGTGTTATGCTTCAACGGTTTAATGTGTTTGGTGTGCTTTGTTCGTGAATGCGACGTGTCCAGAGTGAAAACTTTTGTTATCTCTGTTTTGTAAATGCCATGGAATATCTGAAAAAAGAATTTCATGCTGTTGATGTTCATTCTTTCGTGCAATGTAAGAATATGAGCCTTTGTTCTTAGGCTTGTTACCGACTGCGTTCTTCGGTAGGAATTAAAAATAAATCTTAAGGCTCTATTTTGAACCCGTTCACATTTAGCGATGCTATTTTGCGTATATGGTTTCCATATCGGGCATGCATATTCAACGGAAGTACGGTGATTTTATATTCTGTAAGTTTTACTTCAGGTGTCACTTCACCAAGCCTCCGACGAAGCATCCAAAGCTTTTTTGCGACTGATCACATACATAGTCGATATGGCGGTTCCAGTTCAAGCTATCTGTGACGTAAACACCCAGGTATTTATATTCTGACACACGGCAGAGCGGTTCATCATGTATGACGTAACGGAATAAGAGAGGCTTGGTTTTTCTTGTAATCGGCATAAAAACTGTTTTGCTTGGGTTCAACTCCATTTGCCATTTTTTGCACCAAGAGCCTATCATGCCCAGATGTTCGTTAAGCTTTTCCTGGTCGTAGTTCGATTCTGCCTTTGAGTAGATGACTGTGTCGTCAGCATAGTACTTAATGAAAGCATCGGGCGAGAAGCCGCTGTTCATATCATTGATGTACAGTAAGAACAGTAGTGGCCCTATGACAGAGCCCTGCGGAACTCCTGAACCTACCGACCGCCTCGTGCTAATTGTGCCTTTAATGCAAACCACTTGCTCTCTGTCAAATTAGCCGTTATGCAATTTATGAGCTCATCATTCTACAGGATCGTGTTAAGTTTATGAAGCAATTTTGGATGTGGTATTTTGTCGAATGCTTTTCCGAAATCAAGAAAAATAATGTCAACTTGCCCTCTATCATCTAAGACCTGATTAATGAAATGTGTTACCTCGGTAAGAATCGTCACAGTCGAGAAACCTCGTCTGAAACCATGTCGTTGCTCTCCCATTAGTTTGTGTTCTTCGAGAAATTCTGTTAACTGCTTAGTGAGTACATGCTCCAGTGTTTTACAGCAGTGCTTGTCAAAGACACAGGCCTGTAGCTTTCTTCTTTCAACAATACACGGCGAATGGTTGCCTGCTGCTGCGTCTTGCCCATATTTTAATAGTTATGTATACTTTCTGCGCATACATGGAGGTGCCTATCGAGTTCATTTTGATCTAATAATATTCATTTGTGGTGTGCCGCCCGTTTTTTATGTAGTTAGCGATGATGATTGTGATTTAGCTATTCATCTCACTCCCAAGTATGTTTGCATAAGTGAAACTTTATGAAACTTATATTTTCTCACCAGGTCTTCGATGTTGATAGCAAGCACTGCTTCAATGTCAGTGCTCGTGACAGTGTTTTTTGAGTAATGCTCGCTGGTTGCAGATGGCGTGCGAGCGTACTTCGATCTATGAGCGTGCATACGTAATACGGTATTGTTATGCAACGACGCATCTGCTTGACAAAACGGAGATGAATTAGAAACGCACATCCTTTTGCTCCTTATTTCATCTGCAGCTTTGTCTTTTTTTAACCTCTTAGTATTTACACCATGCGACATATATGATTACAACCAACTAGCTCAAAGAAAAGGCGTGCTACATCAGCTTTTTGAAGTGCCATCTAATACTGGAAGAGAGGCCCAGGTATCATCAGCGTAACCGAGTCGAAGACGCGTAACAGAGAAGTTTAACTTAGTTTTAGAGCACATGTGGTGCCGACATCGCCACATGTCTCAAGTTAGAGCAACACTAAACAAAAAGTGATCAACGTGTGTGTGACGTGGTACGCAACAGCCGCGAGCACGTATACTCTCGAGCCTTTTTTAGGACACGATCACATTCGCGAGATTTCGTGTCATGGTGTACAGTGACTGTTACACGTACTGCGCGGAGGGGAGCTCATCAAGCCGTTAGCGGCGTGGCAGCTCACTTTGCGTCCTTCCCGAAATGCCGCGCGTTGCATGGCTGATTTCTTAACAGACGGGTCGATTTGCTCGTGATCTTCCTAACGCACGGGATCCTATCGGAAATGCGCATGCTCGAGAATATCACTTGAGCTCTTCGGCAAAGCTATCCACTCATTTCAAGCGGGAAATTCAGAAAAAAATGGCGCTCACGTGACGCAAAGTTGCGTTTTCTGCCACGGCGGCAGGGTTAGTTTATGTTTACGCTGGCTGTCCCAGCGTTAGATTTTGCGGTCTTCGGCAATCTTCAGATTGTCTCGGGATTCCAACACACATGACGACGACGTTTCTTGCCATGACCGCAACTAGCTGGCTGACCTCTTGGTAGCCCTGGCTGCCAACGAACTGCTAGAAGTCCGGAAATCCAAGATCCCCATCATAGCACTACTTCCAGGATCATTCCACATTTGACCACGCGACGACGGAAAGTGTACGTCATCGGATAACTTCTTGATGACTTCAGATATTTTGACATTGGTGGCGTCACATTAACTCTGGCGTGTGACATAATTGATCATGTGACGTCAATATGAAGTCATATAGCTTAGGAACGCCGACGACAAACATACTTTCTCTGGGGCACCATATGACATTTCCGACATTTGTTTTATCATCATTAGTGTTAATGCCGCAGCCATCGTAGACTCGCGAAGTATCATGAGCTCTCGCCAAGATTCGCAAAGCGTGCTGACTCACCAGGCATATGATCGTTTGGCCACAATAAACTTCGAAATTTCACAGTCCCAAGTGACAGAATAGCCGAGGCATTCGAAATGTCAAACGGTGTCATACATATTCACCTTAAGAATACTCTAAGGCGAAAACCATCTTCTTCTGCTCTATATTCAGAGTGGATTGTGTTGATCCTTGCCTCCCACGAAGTATCATTATGTACCTAGGGTGGTGTCGCAGCGCCTCAGTGATCGGACTATCATTGCCCTAGCGAAGTTGTTATGTGATGATGTCTTCGTGTACCGCTAGGTTATCTGGCGTCATAAAGACTTCAAGACTTCAAAAATATTGTCGATCTGCGACGTCGGGATGACGTCATGAAGTTATCACTTCTGGTCACGTGGCATTATGCATCGTTCGTGTTCACGCCGTGCTGACGTTCGTGTTGATTTGCGGAGGCACGTAAGGTTCTTGATTCATATTAAAAAACTGCGCGAAAACACAAGGACGAGACAGGTGAAACGGGACTAGTGCTGACTACCAACAAATGCGGTTATTTTCGCGGTGCATACATATACGCTTTTTAAAAGGGAAAAGACGGAGAGAAGGGTTCGCACGCTTCTGAATTTCATTTCTGGAACATCGAGCTCTGTTCCCCCCTACACCTTCATTGATCCTTCTGCGTGTTCCGCGCTCCTGGTACGTGCCACGTGTAATGCCTGGCTACTTTCCTACGCCATCAAGAACTCATCATCATCATCATCATCATCATCATCAGCCTGTCTACGCCCACTGCAGGGCAAAGGCCTCTCCCATGTTCCGCCAATCAACCCGGTCCTGTGCTTTCTGTTGCCACGTTATACCTGCAAACTTCTTAATCTCATCTACCCACCTAATTTTCTGTCTTCCCCTCACGCGTTTGCCCTCTCTTGGAATCCAGTCAGTTACCCTTAATGACCACCGGTTATCCTGCCGACGTGCTACGTGGCCGGCCCATATCCATTTCTTCTTCTTAATTTCAACTATGATATCCTTAACCCCCGTTTGTTCCCTGACCCACTCTGCTCTCTTCCTGTCTCTTAAGGTTACACCTATCATTTTCCTTTCCATCGCTCGCTGCGTCGTCCTCAATTTAAGTTGAACCCTCTTTGTAAGTCTCCAGGTTTCTGCTCCGTAGGTAAGTACCGGTAAGATGCAGCTGTTATATACCTTCCTCTTGAGAGATAGTGGTAGACTACCATTCATGATTTGATAATGCTTGCCGAATGAGCCCCATCCCATCCTTATTCTTCTAGTTATTTCACTCTCATGGTTCGGCTCCGCGGTTACTACCTGTCCTAAGTAGACGTACTCCTTTACAACTTCCAGCGTCTCGCCACCTATCGCGAAGCGCTGTTCTCTGCCAAGATTGTTCCACATTACTTTAGTTTTATGCATATTAATTTTCAGACCTACTCTTCTACTTTCCGTATCCAGTTCAGTAATCATGAGCTGTAATTCGTCTCCCGCGTTACTCATCAATGCAATGTCATCAGCGAAGCGCAGGTTACTGAGATACTCTCCATTAACTCTTATCCCTAATTCTTCCCAATCTAGGGCCCTGAAAACCTCCTGTAAACACGCGGTGAATAGCATTGGAGAGATCGTGTCTCCCTGTCGTACGCCCTTCTTTATTGGGATTCTGTCGCTTTCTTTATGAAGGACTATAGTGGCTGTGGATGCGCTGTAGATTTCTTCCATTATGTTTATATAGGCTTCGTCGATGCCCTGATTCCGCAGTGCTTGCATGACTGCTGATGTCTCCACCGAATCAAATGCCTTCTCGTAATCTATGAAGGCTATGTATAGGGGTTGGTTGTATTCCGCGCATTTCTCTATCACCTGATTGATAGTATGAATATGGTCTATTGTTGAGAAGCCTGTACGAAATCCTGCCTGGTCCCTTGGTTGATTAAACTCTAATGTCGTATTAATTCTGTTAGCAATTACTTTTGTGAATAGCTTGTAGACAACGGACAGTAAGCTGATGGGCCTGTAATTTTTCAGGTCCTTGACGTCCCCTTTCTTATGGATCAAGATGATGTTGGCATTCTTCCAAGATTCTGGTATCCTCCCTGTCGAGAGACACTTCGTATACAGGGTGGCCAGTTTCTCTAACATAATCTCTCCACCGTCTTTCAACAGGTCTGATGTTACCTGATCCTCACCAGCGGCTTTGCCTCTTTGCATTCCCTTTAGGGCTTTCTTTACTTCTCCTGTTAATACTGGTGGGATGTCAGATTCCTCTGGGATATTACTGCTTCTTACGTTATCATCCTGACTGTCTCGGCTGCTGTACAGATCTCTGTAGAACTCTTCCGCTATCTCAACTATTCTATCCATATTGGTTGTGACCTTGCCATCCTTGTCCCTTAACGCATACATCTGATTTTTGCCTATGCACAGTTTTGTCTTCGTAGCTTTGAGGCTTCTTCCGTTCTTTAGAGCATGCTCAATTCTCTCCATATTATACTTTCTTATGTCGGCTACTTTACGCCTATTGATCAACTTCGAAAGCTCCGCCAGCTCTATTTTGTCTGTTGCATTTGAGGCTTTCATAGCTTGACGTTTCTTAATGAGGTTTTTCGTCTCTTGGGATAGCTTACCAGTGTCCTGTCTAACGACTGTACCCCCGACTTCCACTGCACACTCCTTAATGATACTAGTCAGATTATCATTCATTGCGTCAACGCTAAGGTCGGTTTCCTCGGTTAAAGCCGCGTACCTATTCTGAAGTGAAACTCTGAATTCCTGTACTTTCCCTCGCAGAGCTAGTTCATTAATCGGCTTCTTGCGTATCAGTTTCTGCCGTTCCTTCCTCACGTCTAGTTGAATTCTAGATCTTACCATTCTATGGTCACTGCATCGGATCTTGTTAACTACTTCCACATCCTGTATAATGCCCGGGTGGTCGCACATTATGAAGTCTATTTCATTTTTAGTTTCGCCATTAGGACTCCTCCACGTCCACTTACGAGTAGTCCGTTTTCTGTAGAAGGTGTTCAAGATCCGTAAATTATTGCGTTCTGCGAACTCTACTAGTAACTCCCCTCTGGCATTTCTAGAGCCGATGCCATATTCCCCAACTGCATGATCTCCAGCCTGCTTCTTGCCTACTTTTGCATTAAAGTCGCCCATCAGTACAGTATACTGTGTCTTTACCTTACTCATTGCTGATTCTACGTCTTCGTAGAAGCGTTCAACCAGTTGATCATCATGGCTGGATGTAGGCGCATAGGCCTGTATCACCTTCATCCTGTACCTCTTATTAAACTTAATCACGATACATAACACCCTCTCATTAATGCTATAGTATTCCTCTATATTGCCAGCTATATTTTTATGAATAAGGAACCCCACTCCTAGTTCTCTTCTGTCAGCTAAGCCACGATAGCATAGGACGTGTCCGTTCTTCAGCACTGTATAAGCCTCCTGTGGCCTCCTAACCTCACTGAGCCCTATTACATCCCATTTAACACCCTCTAATTCCTCGAATAGTACAGCTAGACTCGCCTCACTAGATAAAGTTCTAGCGTTATATGTAGCCAAGTTCAGATTCCAATGGCGGCCTGTCCGGACCCAGAGATTCTTAGCACCCTCTGCTGCGTCGCAGGTCTGACCGCCGCCTTGGTCAGTTGCTTCGCAGCCGCTGGGGACTGAGGGCCGAGGGTTAATTGGTGTATTCATGTGGGAGGTAGTGGCCAAGTACTACACCAGGGTGGCCAATCCTGCTCTGGTGAGGGAGTGCATTGCTGGCTGTGGTCGCCAGTGAGGCTGCACCCCAGGCCTTTTTTACACAATTCCATCATCACGCGGATTTTTTTTTTTAATCCGGTTGGGAATTGTCCGGCACCGGGATTCGAACCACGGACCTCTTGCATGCGAAGCTGATGTTCTACCCACTACGCCATCGCTGCAACTATACGCCATCGCTGCAACTCTACCTACCTCATACCTACTCATACCTACCTCCAACGATCGTCCAGCTAGTTGGCTTCTTCCAGCGATCTAAGGGTCACGCCTTGCGCGTATGCCAAATACTGAGGTCGAAAACCTGGAGGCAGATCGGACTAATCAAAGAGGCCCTCCTCCTCGCGTGCTCTCAAAGGACCTCGCCTGGACGCGCACATCTTCGCTTCAATGAGTACCTGAGAACAGCTTCACAAATGAGCGAGTTCCTCTGGCGGAACGTCCTCTGCAACCTCCCGAAAAAGCCTAGGTCGTCTTGCCAAGCGCTGACTGTGCAGAAGATAGGTGGTGGTGCCATCTCGGAAAGCGTCGAACAGGTCTTGGGACTAGGCCCAAACTTTTCAGTTGCCCCAAAAGTCGACAAAATTGAGCTACTAGAGCTCATCCGCAGCGCCGCTAGCTGGGCGGCCCCAGCGCCAAGCGACCGAATTGTTCTCGAGTGCGTTGAGGCTCTTCCGTCTAAACTAAGCGGTATCAAGCGGCCACCCCTGGCGGATGTTGTGCAGTCTCTTCGTAAGGACAACTTCAAGCTACTTCAATCTGACACAGAGGGTAGCTTCGTGGTTTTGGCGTCAAACGTTTACCGTGAAAACGCATACAAAGCCCTGCAAGGCAACTTCTGAGAGGCAAAAATTTTCACCCTGCAAAAGCTAAGAAGAAGACTCTTGAAAAATGCACAGAAGCCCGCCTTTCGAAGCTCTCAGCGTCCCTGAAAGGCTCCAATGAACTATGCCTTTCAGCGTTTTTTAAAGTGAAGACACATAAAGACGGTTCACCTTTCCGAGCCATTGTTTCCGAAGAGGGATCATGGCAGAATGTTTGGGAACATACCTGCAGAAAGGCCTGAACTTGAAGTGGATATCCTTTTAATCATTCAGAAAGCATCGGACGTATCGCAGTACCTGCGTGACACATGCCCACCAGGAGTACAAAGTTTTTCAGTTGACATTAACGACCTTTTTTATTCACTTCCCCAGGCAGCTCTCGCTGACACTGTCCATGAAGGTGTCGAAGTGTACGGTGGAACCCGTTTTCAGAACGCGGTTGGCACAAGCGTCACCAGGTTCAAGGATCTGCTGCAGCTCTATATTTCCTCCACCGTCATCAAACAATACTATGTCCTGTACGTGTATCGAGATGGCGTCTGCATCGGGTCCTGCATAGCCCCGATCCTAAGTGTCCTGCTTCGAGCGCGTTACGACAGGAAGCTGCAAGAAGGCATCGGGCGGTTTGGCGTCGTGAGAACCTTCAGGTACGTTGACGATGTCCTGGTGCTGTACAGGACGACCCCTGAGAAGACCAGTGATAATATCAACAAGATTTTCGCCCACTTCCCGACATGCTTCCCCGGGTTCTCATTCACCAACAAACTCCCGGCTAACGGCCAATTGCGATTTCTTGACCTCATGTTGCACCTCGGTGCAGTGCACACGTGCTGGAAGTATGCGCCCCGCTCAGAGAAGGGCCTTCTTCCATTCACGTCTCACCATTCCAAGCTCGTCAAGCGTGCCATTGCGCTGTCTGCAATGAAAAATGCCTTAATTAGGTCCTGCTATCATCAAGTTGCAACAAGCTTCTCTCAACAAGTCCAGCGATTGACGACGGCGGGCTTTCCTGAACAGCTACTATCTGGTTTAGCGGAAGTCATCCTAAGAGACCTGCGGCGATTTTCGACTACACCCCAGCAATTTGACCAAGGAGCGAAATTTGCGGTGATACCCTATCTACACTGCGTGTCCCACCGCTTCAAAAAACTGCCGCATGCCCCAGTGCTATCGTTGTTTATTCGGCACCTATGAAACTCGGGTCACTGTGCAGGAGAGTGAACAACACAAGCCCTGCAAGTCAGAAGTTCAAGAAGAAGCATGTCACCCGCTTCGTCCCGTGCAGTGTGGGTGTTATTTACGAGGTTCCCACATCATTCGGCAGCAACTACATTGGTCAGGCTAGCCGCTGTGTGAACGATCGCCTTATTGAATATTCCAACAGCATTAGAACGAAAACAGGTAGCAACCTGGCCATACATTGTGCCGCTTGTGGATGCACCCCAAATTTTCACAAGACGCGCATCATGCGCCGGCACCGTGATAATAGCGTCCGCGAAATATTTCAAGCCTTCGCCATCCATGAGGCAGGTCGTTTTTGTATAAGATCCTCTTCTGTTGCACTAACCGACAAAGAGATTAACTATCTTCGCAGTTGAGCGTCCCACGCTCCGTTGACAAGCCCGGCAGGTGCACCATGTGCTAGGAAAAACCTCTCCCTTCCCTCCGCCTTTTCCCTTTTCAAAAAGCGCATATATTTGCACCACCAAAAATAAACGCATTGGTTGGTAGTTAGCGCTAGTCCCGTTTCATCTGTCTCGTGCTTGTGTTTTCGCGCTGTTTTTTACACTGAATGTGTACCAACAAGCTCAAGTTCGCACGCTTCTCAAGGTTCTTGACCAAACATTGATACGTGGTTTGCGAGTGAAAAAAGCGCAAAGCTACGCAACCGCAATGCTTGTGTCTATGCAGGCGCACAGGATGCTGCTCGCGACGCTAAGGCTGTTGTTGATGTTGCTACTGCTGATGGTGATGATCCTCACAACCATACGTACCATTATGCACAGACTTCTCCATATTCAAGGTGACCAACTCGTTCGCCTCATAGGCCCTGATGTTGAATTCTCGGAGACTATTATGTATATTGAGACAATAATAATGAGAACTAACAGACAATAATGCGAAGAAAAATATAGGGGGTGTTATTTGTAGTAATTACAATATAAATGCGAAGAAAGTAAAGTGTACGAAAAGATAACTTGCCGCCGGCATTGACCGAACCTGCGACCTTCGAATAACGCGTCCGAAGTTCTTCCACTGAGCTACGGCGGCGGTCATCCTCTCGTCCACTTTATGGTGTATATATGTGCATTTTAATTAGGAGTGTTACCTTCTTTCCTCTTTAGTGAGAGCGATCTTAGAATTCATGTTACACACATTTATCTCGTGAAGTAACGCAAACGACTAGTTTTAGCAGCTTGAATACTAATAAGGCGTTCAGGTAAGATGCCGTCCACCCTGAATATATAAATCTACCACAATTTGCACAATTCACTTGGTGCGAGACCTCTAGTCTTAGCACGGGTCACCAAGAGGACATCTCTATTTACGCCTATGCATTGGTTGATGATCGCGTAACTTTGTTGATGAGTATATCGGAAGCGTAACGTGAAAAATAAATAAATATTGCTTCAGTGCGTTTATTAAGAACAATAATGCTTTGCTGCTCAAAAAATATTGAGCACTGCAATTTCGTTGTTCTGGCTCTGAGATAAACATTAGAACCTGGCTGGCGTGAGCATAAAATTTTGATTTCGAACTTACCGATAAAAGGGAAGAGTGCCACGCAAAGGAATGGCCGGATCATGATGTGGAGTTGTGTGATATTCTGTGAAATAAATTAGCGCTACGTTCTTACAATCATTGATGCAATATGCAGCCTCAATGCCGACGAGAGTTACTTATATCAATGGAGGCGTGCTAAGTAAGCTACCGTTGCGTTGCATTCGTAGGGATGCATGCCACTACTATGACGTTCAGTCAGCTGCAAATATATTTACATCTACAAATGTAATTGCAAATATCCAAATATAACGTACGCGTGTGCTCAGCACGATCAATAACAACAACTACACTTTAATGTGCTTCGAGCAAAGGCAGTTGACGAACCTCATGCGATAACACTATACCAGGAGGGGAAGTGTTCCCCGATTAACCAAGCACATCTTTCTGCCAAACAAGACGACAGAAAAGTCGAAAGCGACGTCATTTGTCATATGGAGAGGATCAAGTATAATTATATTGCCTAGTGTTAATCAAGTTTTTGCTTTAACTGGAACTGTCCCAACTGCTCTAGTGGCGACCAACAAGTCGTCTTCTGAACAGCTCATGGTAACTTGCGCCTAGGGGTGCCAGGTCAAAAACACAAAAAGTTACCAATTAATTGGCAAAACAAGTCAAAATGTAGACAACTACAGCCACGTGCAGTAAAAAGAGCGAAAAGTAGCCACGCGTGTATAAAAAATAGCGATGTTTTTAATGAGCGACTTCAATCAAGAGCATTTTGAAGGAACTGCGAATAAATAAAGCAGCCGTTGAAAATCATGATTGCTGAAAATTAAGAATAAAGTGCGGACCATAGAATTAATTTCGCGCAGGGTGACTATGGTTCTTGCGCTGTGGCGGAAACCACACTCCTGTCACGTTCTGCGTGACTTTTCTTAAAATGATTAGAAGCACCAGCCTTCTGGTGAGAACAAAAATGGGTGTTGCACGATGTGTTCAAAATCAGTTGCTTGGAGTGAAGTATAAATTGTAGTCCCTTTTACACCAATATCTCACGTGATGACAAATAAGCACAATAAGTTAATGTTCCGAAATCGTAGTCCGCACGTAATTCTAAAAAATGGCAAAAGCCGTTCCTAATTTACGTGATTCATAATCTCATTGATGGCAAGCCGTCCTGAGCACTTTCGATTGTCAGGCGAGAGGCAAGTCAGGTAGGTCAAGCAAGACGCGTGAACAGATTGTCAATTTTACGAGAGCACAAGGAATTTTGTCATCATGCACGAAATTATTCCTAAAATCAATCATTTGTGCTTGACTTTCAGCAAGTTCGAAGGGTTCGCAGTACCTGTTTACATTTTGCCGAAGAGCTCAATTGTCCAGTCTTTTAAATATGTTACGGTTATGTACACACACGCGTGGCTACTTTTGGTTACTTTTTATCATTGTCGGCAACTTTAGCGCCCACAACTGTCTGTGGTGATACTCGAGGTGCGAGGACGCAAAGGCTAGATTTATCGAAAGCTTTCTTTAAACTCAGGTGTTTGTCTTTTCACCAAGACGCGGCCCACTTGTTACAATTGTTCGCGAAACTCTTACTTTTCCTTTGACTTGGCCATTGGCTTCGCTACTCTTTCCGCACTTAGACTGGAAAGTCATCACTGCCTCCTTTCCCATAGCATTGAATCTCGTAAAGCAAAAAGAATGTACTCAGCCTGCGCTACCAATTACGGTTCTGTTCACTTCCAATGCCGGTTTCAAGTCCCGTTCACCATTAGGGGTCCATACACCCATTTTCGCAGAGTTCAAGTCCCGTATACGAAAGTATTTTCTGTTGTGTAATCTCAGTGGCAAATTTCCGTTTACGAGCTGGAAAGACAGCTTGAGTGCCACGTTTTGAGAACGCATATTCGAGCGTCACTGGATGCCATAACATAATAGCCATGTAGCCAAAATAATAGCCATGTAGCCAACACGTTTTTTTTTTTGCTGCCACCGTCCTAAAAGGCAACGCAAGTGGCGTAACCTAGCCAAGCATGTCAACCCGAGCTGACGTTTCAAGTGATAGCCTTGTACTGCGCAATTCACTAAACCCTTTGAGCAGTGCTTCTCAAATAGGGATCCGAGGTCCCTACGGGGTCCTCGAAACTATCTTTGGTGGGTCCGCGAGACCCATCCTCGAAAAAAGGCCCTTGTTTTGGAGGCACACTATGTACCGTCACAGCAGCTCCATTTGTAGTTTAGTATGGTTCGCCGCAAGCCATTTTTTCTTTGCAGCGGAGCTCATTTATTTTTCCCTTCTCCATGAGAGGTTTCTAAAGCTTCGTTCGATTTTTTAAGGATATATGCATGCGAGCATACTTTTTTAGTCTTCGGTATTTCAAGAACAAGCATAGCTAGAAACAGAATGAATGTCGCTGCGCACCGCACAATTTTTCACTAGCTGTTGAGACCCAAGTGGCGATCGACGCACTCTAGCTTGGCCATTCTTTGCCATGGGGAAATAAAAGGCAAATACTCAACAGTGCAAGTTGCTTTACGTTATATTTTACGCTTTTTTCCCTCTCCCTGCAATGGGTTTCTCATCACCTCCACAAGTTCCTTGTTCCACCAGTCCACAGGGGGTCCCCGAAACATCCATGGCTGAGAACCACTGTCCCAGAACGCGAGCAGGAATAAACCCAGTGCATATTTTCCCCCTAACTCTGCGAAAGAGGAAATAAGGGTGACACCGACAGCCACCGCACAATCTATCACGATATGTTGGTGCCTCGTTTGTGTGCTGATAATGCCCGCTGCTCCTGCAACATGAGAGCCTGCAAAATGAGCCCTTCCAAAGCAACATTGAGCTTTGGAATGAGCTTCTGTCACGGCTGACAGAAGCTCATTTTTACAGTAACTGTGCTGGATATACCTGAGTGTATGTTTTTACAATAGGCAGCTTGTGAAATGAGTCCCGGTGCGATTAGTGTAGATTATCGCAACGAGGCAAAATGTTCGTATAAACTACGAAATAAACATTTCTTCTACTTCCACTATGGAAACTTGTTTCGAGGTGTGTTTATACTTTGTTGTCATTAATCATTTCACTCCAATTAGGCTTCTCAAAAACAACCACAAGAAAACAAGGTCACAGGCAACTTCAAAATATTAAAAAAGCTGGGTGAATTTATAATAAAAATAATTGAAAGCTTCAGCATAAATATGCCACCTGCCTAGGTGGCAGAGCATCTATTACATTTCGTTGCCACGATTTTTATGTTAGGTTCGACTTAACCTTCTTTTATAGAGAATTCAAACAAACGAACAATTCAAAAAGAGCTCGCTACTCACTGGTAATCAAAACGCACAGCTCTCTCGCAGAGTTTTCTATTTGAAGCTATCTCCGTTACAAAGTGAATTCCGAAAGTAGCGCCCAATTCATATAGACGAAGACGTCACGCACAGCCGCGACACTTTAATAAATAACACTGCATAGCTCAAACTAAATGTAATAGGTCTTCTTAGGGGCTATTAACAACCTAGAAATAATAGAAAGGCAGATTGGCGTGTCTCGATTGAATTACCGAACACTGAACTATAAAAGTTCACCGCTAAAAACAAAAGAACCACATCAAATTGACCGGTATAATTGGCTGTCGTCAATGCGACTAGCATAGCAGCAACTCGAAGACATGCCGTCAGCATTGTGAGAATGCCCCGTGCACCTAAACTCTGTTTTATACTCTGCTTTGCAAAGTGAATTCTAGAGGGAACAGTGAGGGTTCAAGAAACAGTGCCGATCCCCTGAACGCGCTTTCTTCATTGCGGCAATTACTGAATAGCAGTTTGAGCATCTAACTGGGGTAGTAGACGCTGAGGGCTCAAATACCATCGCCGGAATCCCAACGTTTTTTTCTGGCACTAATTGGTTCATAATCATTTGTATTCGCGGCGCTGACATTTGTTCCGCACGTGGTTGGGAGCGACGGTACCTGCCAGGTGATCCCTCATGTGCAACTTTCGCGGCACTAACCTGAATGCCGTCTACACGTAAAACTGAGAGGCAGAAAGAGCGGCTGATTTCCAATTTCCATTTTTACATTCACGAATATCAACAGAAGCTTCATAAAATGATACCATTTTCAGAGGTGCTTGCCCATGCTGTACTGAGATGCATGCACTCTAAGCAAAAAGTATTTTGACTTCTTTTGGGGAGTCATGGCTTGCCACGTATATGACTCCCTTTAAAGTGGCACGTTAACTCTCTTTGGGGGTCATTGTACTCTCCTCGGAGACTCGTGTGTCCCACAAGAGAGTTAACGTCCATATAAATAGAGTCATATACGTGGTAAGTTATGACCCTCCGAAAGGTGTCACACACACTTTTCTTTTTCTCTTAGTGTTTAGGCGGTTTCACGTACGCGAACATAGAAAATAGCGCAGCAACCTATTTATTGACAGAATCCTTCTCGTAAGCTTTCCACAAAAAATTGATGCAGATTTGTCTTTTCAGGTGTAGAGTAATCATCAATCTCTGTTGGGCGTTGAGTAGCAGAAAGCACGCACTCATCGTTTGCACACAGGAGCAGAAAGCGCACGTACTGAAGCCGTGGCAAAATATACACACAATCGCGAACGAAAATACAGCGATTGCGCTGTGGGAGTGTGGCCTTGAATATAGTGGAATGCGCAGTAGTCTGTATAAAAATCTGCTTGACAGATATTCAGCTACACACTTTCGCGGAATGGACATTACGCCACAGAGCATTCCATACAGCGCTATGTTCAGGCTCACTTGCTAACTTCCAAATTGTCATGTCTAGTAAAGCGCTGCCGTTAAGAAGTTTCTAAATCTCATTTCTGTTCATATATGCTCTGGCTTTTGATTGTGCCAACAGAAAGGTAGTGATAGATTATCAAAGTGGACGATTGGGCAAGTTGGTGGTTCATCACCACCAACTGCGCGGTGTTCTCTACCGGGCAGTTACATCGATTCGCCAGTTGCAGCTTCAGCCCTGAGCCTTTCTGTCTACTGTAAATCACTTGATTGGTAGATTGGGATGCGCTCGGCAAATAAATCTTCAATCTTGGAAAGTTAATCAGCTTCAGGAGAGAAACGCCAAAAGAAATACGCCTACACACGGCTAGTGTTAAACTGCCAACTGCAGTCTATGCAACAAGTGTATACTTTGATAACGTCCTGTATGAAAGAGACATCTCATCTTGGAGGCGAGCTGTTCGTGCGGCCCGCGCCCCAGACCTGATAGCACAGATTGTAGGTGTTCTTTTGAGTCACTGAAAATATCATGAAACAAAGGGTACCACGTGACGTTTCAGTGGCTGCCAAGTCACTGCGGCGTCATAGGGAACGAACACGCCAATAATGCCGCTCGGCAGCTCTTGAAGGCACACAGGAGCACGCCACACGACCTTCAAGATACGACGCTGCCAGCAGACTTCTAGTGCTTGCACAGGTGGCCTGCCCCACCTATGGTGCACACACCAGGCAGCCTGGCCAAGTGGACCAATCGTCAACATCACCTGTCCTATCTGATTAATATTTTTGCGCCAACAGGAATCCACCCAGGAGAGATCACTCTCCTTTATCGCTTATGGCTAGGAGTGGAGCCGACAAAATGGTATTTATTTTGCCTTGGAATGAGTGACAATGCTTTTTACGATGCATGCCGTTGCGAGGAGTTGCTGCATCACAGTCTGTGCCACTTTCCAGAATACAGCGCTTAGAAACTGGCGATGGCGCCCGCTTTCGTGCACCAATGTCTCTTCAAAGCATCCTTACATGTCATCGACAGAAGATATCGCAGCTGAAGGCAACTAAAGCCCAGCTTATCTTTTTAAAAGAAATGGACTTGCATAAGCGGCTGCGATGGTGATGTCGCGTGCCACGCAACAGTGGCGGACAGTGAATGACTGCGTGTGTGCTGTGTCATGTACTGCTTTCCCCTCTCTCTCTTTCAAATCTTTGCCTTTTCCTATCGATCTTTGAATCTCCCCCGTCGCGTTCGCACGCGTAGGGCTGCAAAGCGGTTGGCCTAAACTGGCTGTCATCCATGCATTTCATTCTCTACCATTTCTTCTTTTTAACGTGTGTCGTTTCCATAAACAGGGAACAGCTTAAATACTTTGCGCTCTTTTGGGAGTCTCGAATATAAAAATCTGCAACTGAAAGACCAGCAAGAAAGGTTGTTTATATTGATGAGTCAACTGAATGTTAGAGACTTTCGAGGCCGCTTTCCGAGTTCTGAGTTCTCATATGCTCAACCCTGAAAATTTTGGCACTCTTATTTATTTTTGTACTCGCCTTGCAACCGGTGTCTTCAGAACTGGTGTGCTAGAGAGCTTTTAAGCCTAGTGACACACGCGGTCTCTATAACCGGAGGACGTACTTCAGTCTAACAAGTTTCCCTAAGGCACAAGCAAGCTCTTGCGCGTCCATCTTAGAAACCTGTCAATTCTACTACCAATACAACTCTATATGTGACGTGTTCTCCAGCGAGAGCCTTTCTCACACGCAAACACGTGCGCACACGCAGGCGCACACATGCATACATAGAAACAGGCATGCACCCGCACACAACCGTATACATGCCTGGAGGGTTCATGGCGCGCAGGAGAGCAACTAAGGGAGCGCAGTGCTTGCCTAAGCGCGCTTTTCGTGACGTCAGTGTCGCTTCAACAGGAGGTATCACGCGTCGCAGCCCATGTGCGTTGCGGATGCGCTGGCTCCGCGAAAGAGAGGAGGTTGACAGTGCGGCGATTGTGTGGCGGCGTGGATAAATGAGCGCCGCTACTTTCCAACATCAAGGGGCTTTACACCGGAGTGGTTCGCCGTAGCTATACGAGGTTACTAACAGCCACGCATCTTCTATGCAGAAACCCAAACGTGTCCTATACCTGGTGACAATTGTCTGTGGCACCACAGCCAAATGAATGGAGTTAGAGCTTCTGCACGTGTATTACTACGACGGATAGTCAGTTCGCAGGCGGTTTTGGCTTTCATTGTGGAATCGTATTTAAAATCAGCTCTTTTCGTACGAACGCCCGCAACTTGTGATGCTAACTGTGAAATATGGGTATGAGTTATATAATATATATAGCTCTAAGAGCAATATAACACAGACCTTGGAGCACTTGTGAATGCAGGACTGAAGAAACAAATACCTGGAGTAATTGCTCAGCTCTTCTTTAACAGTTAAACTCCACTCCACCACTCTACAACGGTCAACAGTTAAACTCCACTTGCAACACGCGCACCATAGTGCAATGCTTAATTTTGAAAGGAATAGAATATTCGTTTGCGAAGCATCGTAGGCAAAAAAATTGCTGAAGCAGTAGACATTACTTCTGAAGTAAAAAAAGGCAAGCGCAAAGAGGAACTGCGCAATCGAAAATATTTCGTCATTAAAAATCCATTTCTTAAAGTCATATGCATAGAGTGACACCTAAGGCTCGAGCAAACAGCGCCATAATACAGTACGCGATCTTCAACGGGATTGTATCAGGGATAGTAGGAATACAAAATTATGACCATGCATCCAACGCGATTTACCGAATGTGCCATTTTACGTGGGTTTTCCACTGGCAGTACAGCATTCAAGCAGATAGTCTTGCTGCAGGCTGCCAGGTAGCCGGCGTCAAGTTGGAGAAACATTCACG
Organism: Rhipicephalus sanguineus; assembly: GCF_013339695.2. Classification (NCBI taxonomy): domain Eukaryota; kingdom Metazoa; phylum Arthropoda; class Arachnida; order Ixodida; family Ixodidae; genus Rhipicephalus; species Rhipicephalus sanguineus. The sequence continues at coordinate 171,690,541 of NC_051182.1, forward strand.
CACAGTTCCAGGAACGTCTTCCGAGGACTTCGGAAGACGTTCCTGGAACTGTGTGTATCCCTGGCAGCCAAGCCTTCGGCACAATAACACTCGCTGTGCAAATAAAGTTTAACCACCTCAACAGACAGGACCACAAAATAGGACTTTTTGGGGGCCTAGTTGATGCATACTGACAAAAATTGGTGCAATACAAACACGGCACACGAGGAGGTACACAAGCGAAGCCCTTGTCCCTTGTGCATCTTCCTTGGGTGCCGTGTTTGTATTGCGCTAAGGTATTTTTGGCAGGACCAATAAAGTGCTCCGCACTTTAAAAATTCGGCACATCCCACGCCTTCTGAGGATCAGCTTCATGCACAGTCAGCAAGTAGCTGTCTATGCTGCATCTTTGGCTTTGAGTCAACCGTTACAAGGTGGATCGGCCTGTGCTTGTAAATGGAGAAGTTATGAGCGCATCGTGGTTAATACCGGCCACGCCAACTGCACTGGTGTTTAAAAGGTAACTTATGGTCTACAAGACGTCAGCACTCATTTTAGAGCACATACGTCTGTTTTATTGAAACCAAGCGCACGACACGGTGCGATTCAAATGTCGCGCGCTATGCTGCGGATATCATACGTAGCATTCGGTAATGTATTGATCCGGGGTCATGCAACGCTTGAATATAGCTCGCTGAGTCGTTGGAGTACATGTGTATGGCTTATTTTACTGTTACTAAAGCGGATAGAAGACTGGAAATAAAACTAACGCGAGGCCCACAGGATGTCTGTATCGCAGAAGTGCATAAGAAATGTTTATTAGTTATTCTACAATTAGATAACCAGCACTGCAACCACATCTGACGTTGAACCGACATGATCCTTGCACTAGGGTCTCTGTTCAAAGCAGTTTCAAGACCTGGCGTGTCTCCGTGGTTGAAGTCGTGACTGCCAACAGAATATCTGTGTTCGATTCCCGCTGCGATCTTCGTTCATCTCATGAATGCGGCATTCATCTCATGAACGCGGCTGATGCGGCATTTTTATGCTCTCCCGTTTAAATTACCAATGTCTTTTTTCGCCGTTCGTGGGTAGATGTCAACTGTGAATCACCCGTGCCACATATCTGGATTTCCCGGCCCGTGGTATACGGGTACGTGTCACACGTGACTTGAGGAGCGGGTTTCGTGAGGTACACGCCTGGAGTTTCACGTTTTGATTTCAAGACCAGACTGTCATTCTAGACATGCCCTCATACACTCCTATGCCAATTTTGGTCGATACCAACTATATGACGCAACCACGAGCGCGCCCACACGTAGGCGGCTAGATATAGATAGAAAAATACGCAGCTATAAACGCTGAAATTCCGTTTGGTTCTCTAAAAAATACGACGCATTAAAAGTCTGTGTCTTGACTTCGTAGCCTGCGCTTTACCGCCACAGAAAGTTGTAGCCAGGCACAGACGCACACGCCCGCTCGCTCCTAATGGAACTCGAGGTGAGGTACGCTAGCAAGAGGTTGTAAACTGGCACACCAATGTCACAAGCGGTACTTGGTCCTTTAAGCGCCTTTTAAGAATGAACTCTTTTCCGAATTTTAGTACTACGTTGAACGCCTTGAAATCTGAGATGTTGGTGACCGAGAGCAAAGTAGCTTCATAAAGGATCCCGCTATGGTGTATGCCTTAATTCACCTTTTATCCGAACTTTGGGCCCAAGTGCCAGGTCAGGCATTACTGTTACGTGCATCTTTTCAGACTGACGCTCCATATGATCACAAATAGATGTTTTCCTATGTTACATCTTTACTATATCCCACAAAGGGCAGGAAAGGGCAGGAAATATCTGTAAACAGGGCGTGTGTGCTCAAGCCGGCGTTTCGACGAGTGGATTAGGCTGGAACTTGCAGTTCCAGCCTTGAAGTTTTCAGTTACAAGGATGGAAATTGTAGTTCCAGCATTCAAGAAGGCAAGTCTTCTTGTGACAGCGTCAGCTCGAGCACAAACGCCCCTGTTTACGGTTTTTTTTCATGCTTGTTGGATGTCATTGGTCATAAATTACCCTACTGCGCACTCCGCTGTTAGGTCATGTGTGGTGCTAGCGGCAATATTCACCACCGCATCGGACTAAAATATCCTTCAAAAAAGCAAGAAAATAACGACTAAGAGAGGCAGATAGTAGGAACACACTACCTCTATATTGCAGCAAGATGGTAAGTTGGGACAGTTGGAGAAGGACAGCAAGCTCTGTCCATGTCAGCCTCTTCTGTCCGTCTGTTTTTTGGTGCGCTTCAACAAAATTTTCAACCTCTATATTGCTGTTTACTCCATCCGTAGGAGTATGAAACTACTGGAAATTAGCGAATTTCGAGTGAGAGCCAATGGTTAGCATATCCGGCAAATTAGGACTGATTGTGAGAGTGCTCTGTTCTGTAACACTGCGAAATATTACGAAAAATATTAGGATTCCCAGTGCGAAAGTTTGAAGCAGAACCAGTAATTATCTGCAGAACATAAATACCAAATTCAATTGTCTGCCAGCAAAACATAGTGCTTGGCGCTACCGTTAGTATCGGTGTAGCACAACTTTTCCTTAGGCCGACAACTCATATAGAACTTTGCGCAACACATAATTATGCCGCTTAAATAGCACTATGCTTATGGATTCACCAAAGTGACACGCTGAAATTCGTGATAAACGAAGCGGCAATGAAGAAAGGAAGTCGATGTTTTCTGATATTATTAATGTCCGATGATGTCCTGATAATTCACTTCGGAGTCCGACGCATACATGACAAGCAAATCGGGCGACATGGAGGTCATAGCTATGCGGCCTACGTACACTCGCACAATAGCATCTTTGCGGCCAAGCCACTCCGCATGGACACTATCCCCGTGCGCCTCGTATTAGATGGGTTTATCAAAGAGATAACGCATTTAGCTTGGTGAACGGCCGTCTACATGAACGATATATATATACGTATATCGTATATACGTATGCGTCAAATTATTTGGCTTAATGAAATACTTCCTATTCGGCAACGCGTTTTAAAGCGACAGGTCTACTCATCCAGGTACAAGCCCACTAGACGCCTCGTTTCTTAAAGCTGAACATCGACCGGTACCAAGGTCAAGCCAACATCTCTGAGCTGCATCATTGGCGCAGAACCTATTGACGATATGGCCGCGAGGAGGCGGTATGTTCCTGCCGATGAGTCGCGCTGATGCGTAACATCACACCTGCCACTCTAGCACAAGACTTCATTCCAACCTATACTCAAGGCAGGAATAAAATTTTGTTTCACCTTGTTCAGTTACCACTTCATTGTGAGTTACGGCTAGGTGTCGTGAGCCGCCTCCCTATCAAAGGGTAAAACCCCATTTATCCAGTCATTCATAGCGTTCATCCATCACCTCGTTTGCAGCCGAGTTGTAATTGGCACAGCAGCTTGATTTTAAGGCGTTCGTCCGTGCTCATGCACGAGCAGAAATCCTGCGCAACCTCCTGTAATTAAACGACAGTGTCACATAATGAGGCCATCTATTGACTTCGTTGACATTTTGAAGCACGAAATTTCTTCTACCCTTCTATTCGACAAGAACTTATTGGACTGTTGGAATAGCGTGTTTCCCGGTGTTGGGGAAACATCGCCGGAAAAACCACATTACTGCGTCGGAGGGCGAAAGGAGAAGACCTGTAAAAAATTACAGCATATCCACGGGTGAATGGTGAAGAGCTTGTGCGAAGCTCCTGTAGCAATCATGGTATCGGGATCCGCTTCTCGTTGAGCCCGATTCGCAGTGGCGTCCTTGGCGCGCACAGTGGCGGGATCCGCCTGGCTGCCGCCAAGCGAGCGCCAAGCAAGCGAGCCTCTTGGGATTGAGAGGCTGCCGCCAAGCACGCGCGGCGCCAGGCGGATCTCGAGGCGGTGCGCGCCCGCGAAGGCGCCACTAGAGTTACTGTATATGCTACCTTTAGGTAGCAGAGTTGCGCATCTGTTTTCCAACGCCGCTAGCAACCATGCATTGCGGAGAAGCTGACGCTCGGGCCAATTTTTGTATTTCTCGACGCCGCCGCTGCAGCTCACTCAATTAACACTAGTCATTGACAGCCAATGTTTCTCGCCGGCCTTCGACACGCGAGACATGTTTATCGGCGACGCGGTAGGCATGTCGCCTGCAAAAATGGAGTGCGACTTCACCGCATAGCTGTGGTTGCTAGCCAGACCGATGCGCTACTCTGCTACCTAAAGGTAGCATATACAGTGACTCTAGGCGCCACCAAGCGCGCGCGGCGCCTGGCGGCAGCCTCTCGAGCACGCACCTCGGGATCCTGCCGAAGAGCACGAGACTCAATGGCCTTTCGCATTCGGCGCTCCTCGTCGTCCATGGTCCGCAAAGCAGCACGGTCCGGCAAGCGCACTCCTCCATGTACGGCGATGATAAAGGAGAATGAGAGATAACGGGCGCAGCAGCCAATCTGAGAGCAGCGGCACCTCTAACGCCATCTAACGTGCATTCATACAACCGCCATATTGCACACATCTCTATGGGACAGCGCCGTCTAGTATATCGTCACCCAACTGCAGTTTGCATGCATCTCTATGGGACAGCGCCATCTATTGAATGATACGGGAGACGCGATGGCGGGGGAGCGACGACCGACCAGGTGATGCTATAAGGAGCTTTGCCCCTACAAATGCTTGGATTGGGCAAACTAAGAGAAGGGGCAAGACGAAGGCGAAGTTGCGGGTATTTAGAACGCCGGAGAGAAGACGTGCGTGGCTGGTAGTTCGAGGGCGCCTCAAGGCGGTTGGTTTCCGGAACCAAGCCAGCAGACCGTGTCGCAACCACTTTGACTGTCAAGGACGATGCCAGCTCTGTCAGGTTGCAATTATAGCGGTCCGCAGAGTGCACTTTCCAGTGAGCAAAATTTCCAGCAAAATTTCCAGTGAGCGCTTGGCCGAATCTCCAGAGAGCACCTGCCCTTCTTTCTGCTGCTCTACCGACTGCGGCTTCACCGACGTTCCACCGCAGAATCACCACGACCCCCCGACGTCTACAGAACTGTGAGACGAACTTTCCTTAATTTGCGGGATACTGACTTTTGTAGTTTTAGACTCTTCTTATTTAGCCTTGTTTTTATAGTCACCGTTTTCTATGCTGCCTATTTGTTACTTCGTTCTTTGATTTATTTTTGCAAGTAATAATGTTTGAAAATACCACATCTCTTATGCGCGACACAGGCAGCAACAGTTTGGTGATACGGCGTTCGCTAGTCCCAGATACAGCTTCAACGGGCACAATGGCAACCTTCCTTTCGGCTGACGCTAGTACCAATGTGGCACTGGAATCCGACCTGCTCATCTGGTCACTATATTTTTCAGCGGCCGTTGTTGCTAGATGCATGGATAACCTTGTGTAAGATGTCATCATCGCAAATGTACCAGGGGCTCGCGACCACACAAACCCCGATGAAAGCTGCAAGAAGCCCTTCGCGATCGCCGTATTCCCAGCTCAGAGCGAAAAAGGGAGAAACAAGGATATCGAATCAATGCCCGCAGTGGTTGTCGCAAAAGCAGTGGGGAAGACACAAAAGTTGGTAATGAACCTCATTCAGTTCTCTCGAGAGACATATCAACTGGAGTAGGAAAATTACAAGAGCTTGGGAGTTCGCAGAGCCAAAGGTGGGCAAAACCTTCAAGGGCAAGGGGTCAACAGCCTGCTCATTCTACGTACGCGCTGACCTACTGTGACGCCCTTACCAGCTTTGTGCTGGCAAAACGATCAAACAAGCGATGGTGCCGAAAACGTTACGTGCGCAAATTCTTGAGATGGCCTACGAAAACCCCCTCTCTGGACATCAATGCATCAAGACTAACGAAACGGTACTGGGCACGTTTTTTTGACCTGATGTTAAGGAGCACATTAAGAGGTACGCCCAGCCGTGCGACGCATGCCAACGGACATTCCCGAAATGAAAGTCGGGGAAAGCGCCACTTGGCTGTATGGCGCGCATATACACCCCGTTTTTGCAAGTTACCACTTCATCCAGCATGGTGAAACTGCAACATATATATACTCACGCTGATAGATTTTGCCACTCGGTATCCTGACGCGATAGCACTGCCAGCTATTGATTCAGCAACTGCAGCCGAAGGTCTTCTGGAAATGTTTTCAGGTATGGGATTTCCGAAGGAAATTCTGTGTGATTAGGCGTAATGTTTTGCCTGGGAGGTAATGAAGGCGGTAAACATCCTACTTCAGTTTAAGCACCTGAGTTCCACTCCTTACCATCCCTTGTGCAATGGACTGGTGGATGGTGTAGCGGAAGCATCCAAGAGATGCTCCGTAAACTCTGCGAGGAACAATCGAAGTCATGGGACCGTTATATAGCTCTCTGTTGCTTGCATACAGAGAGGTGCCGCAAACCAGTCTCGGTGTCTCGCCTTTCGAGCGTATGGCTACCAAGTACGAGGTCCACTGTCGCTACTTATAGACCTCTGCACCAAGGACGCCAAGGACACCAAGAGACTAAAACAATCATGTTACGTTATCGACCTCAAAGAGCGTCTGTTCGAAACTTTACATATGTCGCGCAGAAGACTTTAAAAGGATCAGCGACTACAGAAATACTGCGACAGAAAAAGTCGTCGATGCTGTCTGAAGATGGGTGATCAAGGCTTGGTTCTTCTTCCAACGAGCTACAACAGATTACTAATGCATTGAAAGTGACCTTTTGTAGACACAACCCAGGAGGACGACTTCGACTACTGGATTTGTCGGTCACACAAAAAAGCTGTTTCTTATGAAAATGCTAAAAAAATATGACGAACGCCAGCCGAACGTACCTGCACAGACTTCATCGTTCGTTGTGGTAGAAGAAGATGTGACCGACAATCCCATACCAAGTTTCGCAGTAGAGAAAACTTCCAGGATTCAGAGTATCCGGAAATCCGCTACTCTCATGTCAGGCCAACTTCGTGAACTGCAACATCTCCTGGATGACTACCAGGATATATTTATCGACGTTGCAATTTCGTCTTGAATGAACGACAACCGAACCTGTGAATAGTGCGCAATGCATTTACCTGTAGCCGTCAAAGATGCCGTCGAGAAGCTTGTGCCGGATATGCTGAAACCGTAGGCGTGCGCAAGGTTCCCCTTTACGGGGGGGGGGGGGGTGCAACGCGGCACCCCCCTCCCTATTAAGTCATTGAATGGGGCAGGCTTTGTGACCCCCTATTCTTGGGTGACTAGCTGGGCGGCCGCCCTCCTGCCCCCTCTGCGTACGCCTACGGCTGAAACTCAGGATTGTGAACCCATGGAGTCCCCATACAAATCTCCACTTGTTCTTGTCAAAAAGCCAGAGAAGTCTTATCGAGCACGCATTGACTTTCGCCGCATCAACAATGTGCTCGTTCGTGACGAAGAATCCATTGCAAGAACCGTCACCATGTTCGCGGAGGTGGGAAATAAGGAATATTTCTCAGAACTCAACCTGACGAAAGGATACTAGCAGATGACTTAGAAGAGAGTTCCCCGCCTAAAACAGCGTTCTATACCCAGTCTGGTCACTACCAATTTTGGGTAATGCCATCGAAATAAAAACAGCATCTGTAGTTTTTACCCGACTCATGTGACGACTCATCGGGATCGGTATAACGCGACAGTCAAACGTGTCTTCATATAAGTAGTTGAATGTTTATAGCGCAATGATACATGACAGTTTGTACAATGTCTATTAGTGTTTGGCACATATAACACCGCTTGATGTGGACGCACCCACGCTGACGCTCAGTGGCACATTTCCGTCGCGACGACTAACGCCCATCATCATGATTTAACCCTTGCAGTAGCTGAAGTTGTTTACTTATACCTGGCCACTGCGTATGGTCAATACCCCACAAAGATGACATGCATAAGCACATTCAACACTGATACTCAATATGCATTCCTTCAAAACGTCACGAAACGCGGCACGCGTCGTGTTTTCCCTCTAGCCTGGCCGTGACTTTTCACAGGGCGAGTGGGGTACGCGTTGCAACAGCCAGGTGAGCATCCGAGAGCAATTTTTTTAATATAAATGGATGCTATGAGCGATGGATGAGGCAGGAAGGATGCTATGAGCGTTGCTTTTATAACGGGGTGTCTGTCTGTCTAGAAGAGGCCTATTTGAGATGCTCACACAGCAACCTTCTCGGCAAAGCAGATCTTATGCGCAAAATAAATGTATACTTTTTCTCATTTCATTGATGCTCATTAGTGATTCGAGTGATTTACTTAAACTATGCTATTTCCAGCATAGATCATTTTGTTGTCACCAAGTATGTCGACTTCGGTGTCCAATGCTTGTTACTGTTGCTGTGAAATAGTGTACTTTATATTGCAATTGATACGTGTGATTATGTAATTATTACTAATTATGTAAATCGCAACCCCCGCACGGTAATGTTTTAATGGTGCTGAAGGTACTGAAATAAATAAATGAACTGAAAATTTATTGCGCTGGCACTTTATTTACAACAATATGCTGCACTTATAAATGTGTTTGCGGAGTTTGAGCATCCTTGACATAAAATACGCATTCCAGTATCTGTATTCCGGAATACTTTTTTCGTCTTGGGATTCTGTCGCTTTCTTTATGGAGGACTATAGTGGCTGTGGATCCGCTGTAGATTTCTTCCATTATGTTTATATAGGCTTCGTCGATGCCTTGGTTCCGCAGTGCCTGCATGACTGCTGATGTCTCTACCGAATCAAATGCCTTCTCGTAATCTATGAAAGCTATGTATCGGGGTTGGTTGTATTCCGCGCATTTCTCTATCACCTGATTGATAGTATGAATATGGTCTATTGTTGAGAATCCTGTACGAAATCCTGCCTGGTCCCTTGGTTGATTGAACTCTAATGTCGTATTAATTCTGTTAGCAATTACTTTTGTAAATAGCTTGTAGACAACGGACAGTAAGCTTATGGGCCTGTAATTTTTCAGGTCCCTGACGTCCCCTTTCTTATGGATCAAGATGATGTTGGCATTCTTCCAAGATTCTGGTATCCTCCCCGTCGAAAGGCACTTCGTATACAGGGTGACCAGTTTCTCTAACATAATCTCTCCACCGTCTTTCAACAGGTCTGATGTTACCTGATCCTCACCAGCTGCTTTGCCTCTTTGCATTCCATTTAGGGCTTTCTTTACTTCTCCTGTCAATACTGGTGAGATGTCAGATTCCTCTGCGCTATTATTCCTTCTTACGTTATCATCCTGAATGCCTCGGCTGCTGTGCAGATCTCTGTAGAACTCCTCCGCTACCTCAAGTATTCTATCCATTCTATCCAAGCTTATTGGGCATCAATTCCGAAAGAATATGCATACAAAGGCTTGCGCTTGGACTAAAACACTACGCCAATGGTCGGTGAAGTCGATATCGGGCGGAATATGCTGTTCCATTTTTTCCCAGTTCTTTCAATGAAACGCCCAGCTTATGATTGCGTATGGACCATTGGCAGAAATTACCACCAAATTGGTTTTGAAAAGCACCTCAGCTGCACGCAATTGGAAATAAAATTGAGCGGAACATTTCAGTTAGCCGCGCTTAAGGCTGGTTGCGCTATTTTAGAGGAGATAGGCGGGGATCTCTTGGGATACCGCAGCCTCCGCCGCGCGCTGGATGAGCGGGCGTTGGGCTTCTGGTACTGGTCCCCTCTATCTTTTTATCCTTTTTTTTCTGTTCTCGGAGAAACCACCACCACCACCGCTATTACGAGACAGTATATGGTTGCACAACTTGTATAGTATTCACTTCACCCGCCCAATATGTTCGATCTTTGAAATGCAGTTGTCGCTATACACTTTAGGGTGAATCAAGAACGTGCGCGTACATTGCAAATCACAGCGTATCGTAGATGCGCTTGAATATGCATGACATCACAAACAAATCAAGCTTTTTCGGTCTTTACTGTTCGGCAACCGAAGCGAAACGCGTTTTTATGGCAAGCAACCGGGAAGAAATGGCTCCAGTAATTATAAATGACACCGAAAATGCGTGCGAAAACTCACTATTTTTCCTCGTAAAGAAACATTTGCCGAATTTATGGCTCATTGAGAAATAACTGCGACTTAAATTGGCGTGAAAATATCAGTTAAAGGTGGTTTCACCCGCTGATATGTATTTTGTGCGAGGCAGCGACAGCTTGAGCTGGAAACCAAGGCGAAACCCCCGCTGCAGGCCCATATCGTAGAAGTTTGTCGCCTTCAAAATAAACATCGTAGTTATATATTTTGATAATGAAATATTTTTTCAATGTCTTCATTGTTTGTCGCTCGATGCGGATACTTTTTTCTTGTTTTTTATTTGTTCATGCATGTCATCGGCGCCTGAACATGCGACAGATAGCGTTCTTACCACATATCTATCAACTGCACACTTTTACACAGCATGGTTGCAACGATCACCTGTGTTTTTTCTATGTCCCAGCTGTATTATGCGATGAGACACCCACGGTGATGCACGCTGTATTTGGACCAGAAGAGACAAGGTTGACAAGTAGACAGCGACTACCAGTGACTGGGTCCCGTGGCTGAAAGTGCTCGTCATCAGCAAGAACCTAGGAATGGCTAGAACAGTTTGAATTTTATGAGTAAAGTATGCACAGCTGCAGTTTAGTACTTGAGCAGGACATAATTCCGCCTTTCCTTGCACTTGAGAATTCAAAATATCCAAATTCTGCATATCATGTACCATACCATGACATTAACGTAAAGCACGCTGTGGTGGCAGAGTACAAATTAATTTCGGCCAGCTGAAGTTTTAGCATGCGCGTAAATCAAAGTGCATGCATGTCTCTGCATTTCACTCCAGTAAGAAACAAGCAGCCATGGTCGATATCCAAAACCACATTTGCATGCTAGTGCAAGAATGAAAGTCATTGCAGCGGGTCACTTGGCCCTTGGCCGATATAGTCGGTCAGGATACACATGTTAGCACAGCACGAATAAATGTATGTGTGTATAAGGCCTGGGCTGTCCCTCTCCATGGATTACTTAGGCGGAAGAGGATCCTCACTATTTCTAGTATATCCAAAACTTATATCCTGTGTAATTTTATCCCATTGCCTGTCTGTCCTCTTCAACAGTCGACCTCTCTGTATGTACTGTGTAAGCTTTAACTTTTTTTTTTCATGTAGTGTTTGTTGCCATTGGTTTCTTCATAATGTAAGTTTAGAGTCAGCAAATAGTTGATCATCTATGTAGTTTTTCTCATAATACTGCTAAAAGTATTTATTGGAGTTGGTAATTATACCATGTATTATGTCTTTTGATGCATCCGTGCCATGGTTCAGACAAAAGAGGGCTAATGGTGTGCACTAATTTTGCCTGTTGAAGAAACAATCTACTGATCACCATTACAACTACATTTAGATAAGTTGCGAGATCTTCATGGGAATTTATTTAGCATCCTGTAAGCCATGCTAGGTAAGCGTTCTTAAGGTATTTTATTGCAGTGCATGTTTGATGCACCTGAAACATATTTACTTTGTAGTGGCTCATTATAAACTGTGATTCTGCATATTTGTCCTCAGGAACATTGCAGTTCAGGCCAGCTGCACGATATGCATGCGGTGCACTGAAGCATCGCGTTACAAACATAATCTACAGTTCTTCTCCAGTAGTGCACTGTGAATTTTTTCAAGCGTATTGAGAGACTGCTGTAGAGGAAGTCGGATGATGTGCACACTCTGAAACCTCTTTGAGGAGTGCTTTTGGCAGCACCAATAGGGTCGTGCGATGCCAAAAGCAGCATTGCTTCTACCGAGGAGTTTAGTGGCAGAGAATTTACTTTATTTACATATCGTCCAGAATTTGTCTAAGGTGTACCAATTTTTCAGCGCACGTTATCTAACATGGCATGTTATTGTGTTGTAAGTGTGCCTGGCTATGTAAATAAACTTTTCTCATCGTGCAAACTTGTAACAAATATTGATGCATTGCCCTTTTACTTCGCGTCGCATTCTCAGGGGCTCTTTTCTTAAATATCATCGTGGGCTCCCATCCATGAAGATCTTTAAAAATTGCGTGTGAGTGGGCCGCAGCGAAAACTATTCATCAAACTGTTCTAAGAGGGTTCGAGAAATGCCGACTTGGCGCATACCAGTAGTAAGAGACCAAGTGTATCAGCATTGCAGTTTTATAGAAGTTGATCCTATTAACTGCATTTCTATGCATGTATGTATGTATATATGTATGTATGTATGTATGTATGTATGTATGTATGTATGTATGTATGTAATGAAAACAATATTCTTTTTTTATAACTTTTAGAAGATTTCTTCTGATTTTTTCTGGTTCTCCTTTTTCTGCCCCATTCTTACTTCTGAAATATGTCTCTGCACAACAATAAATGTAACCTTACACAAAATGTGTGCAGTCCAAGATGCTATATTTTATAACGTACAGTCATAACCAAGACGTAAAAAAGACTTTTTTTAAGTTTATAAAACAGCTAATCTACCTAACATTGCTTCTACATACAGTTTTTTTTTTCGAATATGTTCAGTCGACTAGTCGATTTCAACCAGCATAACCAAGCTTTTGCTCATCGCTATAGACTACATTATTTTTACTCTCGCACCTATGTTTTGAGCAAGCATACATAATCTTGACCTCAGTTGACATCTGTCGGAGGGGCCAGCGTAGGAGTGCAGAATAGTGCAGATATTAAACCATTATGGCATTCGCGGGCTCCCACTCATGTTACTTAAAAGCTATCTGGCGCACAGATGTCAATTCGTTTCGATAAATGATTTAGTATCAGACAAGAAAAATATAATTTCAGGGGTACCACAGGGGAGCATTCTTGGCCCTTTATTGTTCACTTTATATATTAATGACATTGTCCATATCTCCCCAGAAGTTAAGTTTATTATCTATGCAGATGACACGAGTACATTTGCCCCATCAGCATCAGATGCTATCCTTTCTAATAAAGCTAATGACGTCTTACAGAAGTTAGACAACTGGACAAGTAACAATAAGTTAAAAATAAATGCAACTAAAACAAAAGCCGTAGTTTTTCATTCGAAAGGTCAACAAGTGACTTTGGAGAATAACATTGTATTTAGAGGCTCAGATATAGAAATAGTGACGTCAGTGAAAGTACTTGGGGTACATTTCTCCAGTTCTTTGCAATGGGATGACCACGTCAATTATATTCAATTAAAATTAAGCCGGATAACTGGAATATTCAGCCGTATCCGGTACCTCATCCCCAACTCGGTGAAGTTATTGATATACAAATCACTGTTTAGTTCTTATCTTAGTTATTGTATTTGGTTTGGGGAACAACTACAGAAACAAACTTAACAAAATTACTGAGAATACAGAAGAAAATACTGAGGCTGATAGACAACGCTATAGTTTCAGCACCTAGCGACCCACTGTTTAAAAAATATAAGATAATCAAAGTGAATGACCTATATCAATACAGACTACTACGAGAGTACTGTCTTAGCTGCAAACGCTCAAACTCTTTTTTTACAGATATGGCGAATCTTTGCTTAAAGGAAAAGGCTTATGAAACTAGAAATACAGAAATGTGGAACGTTCCTTACTTTCGTACTAATTATGGTTTTCAGATGCTTCGATGTACTCTTCCGCGAATTTTAAATAATTACATTAGCAAAGGTATAGATGTGTCTCATTTAAGTGTCGCTGAATTAACGGCTCTTTTTGTTGTATAAACAATGTAGCAATTATTTGGGTTCAGAAGATTGCAGCAGGTTTCTTTGTTGTATAAGCTATGTATAAAAAGTGTATGATATTGTGATGTCCTTTCAGCTGCTGCCATTGTTCACAAAGGGGGCGGAGGATCCCTCAAGCCGTCACTACGGCTTTTCCCTCCGCCTCCTGTTACACTGTACTGTGACGAAATAAAGCAATCAATCAAATCAGTTAGGTCACAGCTTATGGCGAGCTAACAATAGCGGCCATCATGTGATAAGAACTGGCTGGATGCTAGCGAAGTCCTCCGTTCCACGTAAATAGCAGTCCCCCAGCAATGATAGCTGCCCCCTTCAAGCGATGAAATTTATTGTCTATGTATACTTGTACTTATATAGGTGGTAATAATTGCTAAGTATTTCTTAGCAAACCCTAGGCACTTTGAGTGTTTCTATCTGCGTATCTATCCATATATCTCGCCGGCTACGTCTCCGCGCTCTCGTGATCGCCTCCTTAACTTGGTGGAGAAGAAAATGGCATGGTAGGGTAAGAGGGTTTGAAAAATATGATTCCCTGGTCTTGACATGAATAATGTGACATGACATGACAAACAACTTTATTGTGGTCCTGAAAGGCAAGGCAGCGGGCCAACTAGATAGGCCCACACCCAGCCATTGGCTAGTCCTATGTCGGAACAGAGAGGTCATGCCTCTCCGCTCGTTCACGGGCCCTCTGGACAGCCTGAATCCGGACGTCTTGTCTGGGGTCTGTGATTGCCGTCGTCCAGTATTCTTCTCTTTTAAAATCCTCTAACGCAGGGCAGTGCCGAAGCATGCGACTCAAACAGCCACATTCACCGCAATATGGGCAAAGTGGATCAATATCCCAATGAAGCATGCTCAGAAAGCCCCTAGAGGGGTAAGACCCCGTTTGGAGTATGCGGAGCGTGCTTGCTTGTGATCTTTGGAAATGCTGTCGCATACCGTACGTCGCCGGACCCTTTCCTCTAGACACGTGTGGCACATAGCCGTATACCCAGGGCCGTGGTATACGGGTATGCGTCACAGGTGATTGACATTTTCTGTCTACCGAGGAACGGCGAGAACATACAATGCGAGAGCGTCAAGAAAAACCTACACCGGCAGTGTTGACCCGAGGAAAGAAAGAATAAAAGTTAAGATCTCAGAAGGAATCGAACCGAAGAATTCTGCGTGGCAGTCAGGCATTCTACCACAGAGCCACGCCATGTCTAGAAAATGCATTAAAAAAATACCATATGCAGGCGTATTGTCGGTGCAACGTCATTGTGATTGTAGTGCTAGCTAATTTTATAATAAAGCAATAAGCACTATATATCTACTCCTATGATAAATGCGTGATGTTGGGTTAACATCAATTGCGCTTCCAGTGTTGGCTCCACTTTTGTAGCACTCCAATCAACATTACATTTGTATTGCGATGATACGGCAAGCTATATACAAGCGTTGCTCCACCCCGGAAGCGCATATGCTAGCGATAGTTACGTATGATATTCACATTATCGCACCGCCGCATGCACTTCGTTTTGATAACACAGACGTCTGTGCTCTAACGTCAGTGCAGAGGCGGAGCATAAGTCACCACTTAATCGTCAGTCTAGTCGGCCTGCCTGGTAAGCCCTCTCTGTGCACACAACTCCTCTATTTACAAAAAGGCGTCGATCCACATCGTAACGCTTCGTTCAAGGCAAAAAAAAATGCAGCATAGAACTACTTACTGCCTGCTTCGCATGAAACCGATTCCCACAAGGCGTGGGATCCGCCGAATTTTTTCTGCATATTGTCATACCTGTTGCCAATTACTGTTAAGGACACGCACCTCGTCAAGCTGAATACGTGGATTTTTGTATGTGCACCTACCTGCTCTGTAACTACTGTTGATAAAAAATCGGGCTTAAGATTACCGTTACATACGAAGGAAATAGTATCTCTCTATCACGCAAATGAATTTGCCGCATTCTTTTGCCAGGCATGCCGTTTCGCTTGGAATGATCAGAAACCCTCTCTCAGAACTCCATAGCCTGCTGGAGTTACTTTTAACCATTGACAGCTCTGTGACATTACACGGAGCTCCGCTGCACTACAGGAACCGAGAGAGAAGGCACAAACACCGCAATGTGTTTGCGTCATCTCTGTCCCGGCCGTTTTTCGCAGGTCCGTGTGTAACATGGTAGACAAGAACGCCAGCGAAAGAAGAAGACGAAGACGGTTGTTGTTGGTGCTCGCGCTTGCTCGACTTGGACCGCTGGTCGCTTCAGCTGCTGCAATCTTCTAATAAACGCGTTACTGCCTCAACGTTAAACGCATACCATCAAGTGGTGGAGAGTGCTGGTTCTGTTCTCCATCCTGGAACTCCGCAGCCGGACTCTACTTTCCCCTTCAACAATGCCGAACGATGCTACCACACCCCAAGCTGCCCGCTGTCCCGGTGTTCCAAGAGAGCGGGACCCCGTCATTTTCAGCGGTACTGATGAGCAAGACGTCGAGGACTGGCTCTCTTCTTATGAACGAGTGAGTGTCAACAACAGGTGGGATGACAACGACAAACTTGGCCGCGTCCACTTCTACCTGAGAGGAGTAGCGGAACTCTGGTTGAACAACCACGAGGCTGAGATTTCCAACTGGGCCTCTTTCAAAACGACCTTCGCGGACGTATTCGGCCGACCAACCGTGCGCAAGCTCCGCGCAGAACAGCGCTTGCGTGATCGCGCCCAACTGGCTGGCGAGTGCTTCACTTCGTATATTGAGGACGTCGTAGGCCTCTGCCGCCGCTTCAACCCTGTCATGTCCGAAGCCGATAAAGTCAAGCACATCTTGAAGGGCATTGAGGACGATGCGTTCCACATGCTTGTGGCGAAAAACCCTGAAACAGTCGCAGACGTCATTCAGCACTGCCAGAGCTACGATGAGTTGCGAAAGCAGCGCATTTCCACGCGACGTCCTAGTTCGGACATGACCAGCACGTCAGCAGCGACCGTTGGCGCAATATCTGCGGACCCGGCGGTCCTGACACAGCAGATTCAGCAGTTTATCCGAGAGGAAGTGGCTCGCCAATTGTCTCTTGCGCCCTTTCTCCCAGGCAATACTCATGGGCTCACTTCATCGCTGCGACAAACCATCGAAGAGCAAGTCTCCGAGGCACTACCACCCACGTACCAGCCACCGCCTGCATCCGCGCCCCTCACCTACGCTGACGTCGCGAGAAGGCAGCCACATGCGCTGCCGCCCATCGCGGACACTGCTCCCCCAACAAACGCATTTTACGCAACGCGGGCGCCGGCAGGCCCGCACGTTCCTCTTTATCGCCGTCCTGCAACGCCTTCCAATAACCCTTGGCGCACATCGGATAACCGGCCAATCTGCTACTACTGTTGTCTACCCGGCCATGTTGAACGGTTCTGTCGCCGGCGCGTCCCTCGTCCAGGTACCATCGAGGACAGCTACAGCTACGTCCGCCCAGAGCCACCACAGTCAATGCCTCCACACGCTACTTCAGACACCTTTTCATCGAACCGCCGCGCCTTCAACCCACGTCGATCGCCCTCCCCGCGGCGACGTTCGCTTTCACCTATGGTTCGTCGACCACCACCCGCCCAAACGGAAAACTGACCATCGCATCGCAGTTCCGGAGGCAAGAACTGCGCCGCTGTCGAACTCTACAAGGCCTCGTTCTCTACCTGCCAATGAAATTTCTGTGTGCGTTGATGGTGTTGCCGTGCAAGCATTAGTCGATACTGGAGCTGCTGTATCTGTACTGAGTGAAGCAATGTGCCGCAAGTTAAAAAAAATTACTATTCCGCTTTCTGGCGTCTCCCTGCGCACGGCAACCGCGGATCACGTAAAGCCTTCTATGACGTGCACGGCTCGGCTACTCATTCAGGACGTTCTCTATGTGGTCGAATTCGTTGTCTTTTCGCAGAGCTCGCACGACGTCATATTAGGCTGGGACTTCCTTTCCACACATCATGCCGTTGTTGACTGTGCCCATGCCGAGCTAGAATTATCAGCGATCGCCGAAGTCGATTCTTGCAAGTCTTCTTTTTCTCGTGTCCTCGTCGCCGCGGACACGGACATCCCACCTTTGTCTTCTGTTCTTGTGCCGATCTCCTACGACTATGCTCCCTTCTCTAGCGCCATGTTCACGCCATCAGCAGACTTTGCCTCTCGCAAGAACTTCATTCTTCCCTTTGCTCTTCTCACGATCGTCGACTCTTGCGCAACCATTTATGTGACGAACCTGCTTTCGGTCCCCGCCACATTATTTCGCGGAGAATGTACAGGCCGACTTGAGGACATTGATTTTGTTTGCGCTAGTCAAATGCCCGATCGCACGACAAGCCTCCAGGTCGACAGTGTCAATTCCGTTACCACGTCCGACGCATCCTCCCTGGACGTCTTCCTTCCATCAATTGATTCGGAACTTCCTGTTGCTCAACGGACCCAACTTTTGAAGCTCCTCGACCGCTTTCGGACGTCTTTCGACTACAAGCAACCCACTTTGGGCCGAACATCTGCAATCGTTCATCATATTGACACCGGCACCCATGCACCCCTGAGCCAGCGTCCATACCGGGTCTCTCACGCTGAACGCCGAGTTATTGACGACCAGGTGACCGATATGCTTAATCGTGGCGTCATACAGCCGTCCCACAGCCCTTGGGCCTCCCCTGTGGTGCTCGTTAAAAAGAAGGACGATAGCATCCGATTCTGTGTTGATTATAGGCGCCTTAACAAGATCACGCGCAAAGATGTTTATCCGCTCCCCAGAATCGACGACGCTCTCGACTGTTTGCAAGGGGCAGAGTTCTTTTCATCACTGGATCTTCGATCGGGTTACTGGCAGGTACCTATGGATGAAGCTGATCGCCCCAAAACTGCGTTCGTGACTCCCGACGGCTTGTACGAGTTTAACGTGATGCCGTTCGGCCTTTGCAACGCCCCTGCCACTTTCGAGCGTCTTATGGACAACACACTTCGAGGTCTCAAGTGGCAGACATGCCTTTGCTATCTGGACGACGTCGTCGTTTTTTCAAAGGACTTCGATACCCATATTCTGCGCCTCGCAAGTGTCCTAGAATGCCTCACACATGCTGGGCTCCAACTGAATT
Organism: Rhipicephalus sanguineus; assembly: GCF_013339695.2. Taxonomy (NCBI): domain Eukaryota; kingdom Metazoa; phylum Arthropoda; class Arachnida; order Ixodida; family Ixodidae; genus Rhipicephalus; species Rhipicephalus sanguineus. Next base: position 171,709,387 of record NC_051182.1, read on the forward strand.
TGAAAAAGTGCCATTTTGCCGCCCGGAAGCTCACCATCTTGGGGCATGTTGTCAGCAAGGACGGTGTTCTACCCGACCCCGCGAAGCTCCGCGCCGTCGCCGAGTTTCCCAAGCCGTCAACACTGAAAGAACTCCGGAGCTTCATAGGCCTATGCTCGTATTTTCGGCGATTCGTCCGTAATTTCGCCTCCATAATGGCTCCTTTAACACACCTACTTGCTGACAGCCAAGGTGTCACAGCATGGTCTTCCGCTTGCGACGACGCATTCGCGAAATTATGTCATCTACTGACATCGCCACCGATTCTTCGTCACTTTTACCCAGATGCCCCTACCGAAATCCACACGGATGCCAGTGGAGTCGGCCTTGGCGCTATTCTTGCTCAACGCAAGTCTGGCTTCGACGAGTACGTCGTTTCTTACGCCAGCCGCACTCTCACCAGAGCTGAAGAGAATTATTCGGTCACAGAAAAGGAATGTCTAGCCATCGTGTGGGCAATCACGAAATTTCGGCCTTACGTATATGGCCGCCCATTTGATGTTGTGACTGATCACCACGCCCTCTGCTGGTTATCGTCACTCAAAGACCCATCTGGTCGTCTAGCTCGTTGGGCGTTACGTCTCCAAGACTACGACATCCGTGTCGTCTACAGGTCAGGCCGCCGACATTCAGATGCCGACGCTCTTTCCCGCTCTCCTCTTCCCCATGAATACGGAACTGCGTCTGTTTCCAGCTACGATTCTGCGTCACTTACATACGCTGACATGCCATCTGAGCAGCGCCAGGACCCTTGGATAGTCTCTATCATGGAGTTCCTGTCTCGGCCATCACCACCTACCGCCACTCGTTCGCTGCGACGCACAGCTCGACATTTCACCGTACGCGACGGGCTCCTGTACCGCCGCAACTACCTATCTGAGGGCCGCAAATGGCTGCTGGTGATTCCTCGCCAGCTACGGGCCGATATCTGCGCCTCCTTTCACGCGGATCCCCAGTGCGGCCACGCCGGCGTAATAAAAACGTATGCACGCCTCCGGCTGCGGTACTACTGGCGTGGAATGTACCGCTTTGTCCGACAGTACGTACGCTCGTGCTCCAAGTGTCAACGCCGGAAAAGCCCAGCGCACACAGTCACTGGACCACTACAGCCGTTGCCTTGTCCCTCCCGGCCCTTTGATCGCATCGGCATAGACCTGTATGGCCCCCTTCCCTACACACCTGACGGGAACCGCTGGGTGATTGTCGCTATTGATCACCTGACACAATATGCTGAAACTGCAGCGCTGCCAGAGGCCACATCACGTGAAGTCGGCTTATTCATTCTTCAAAAACTCGTTCTTCGCCACGGCGCACCTCGCGAGCTACTCAGCGACCGCGGACGTACGTTCCTTTCTGAAGCCGTGCAAGCCCTCCTTCGTGAATGCAACGTTGTGCATCGGACAACCAGCGCGTACCATCCCCAAACCAACGGAATGACTGAGCGCTTTAACCGCACACTGGGCGACATGCTGTCCATGTACGTGTCCGCTGACCACACCAACTGGGACCGCATACTACCCTTTGTTACGTACGCCTACAATAGCGCCACTCAGTCTACGACAGGATTCTCTCCATTCTTCCTTCTTTACGGCCGTGAACCTTCCTCGTTTATGGATACCATTCTTCTGTACCGCCTGGACGCTTCAGAATCCACGACTTTATCTGAAGTCGCCAATTATGCCGAGGAATGCAGACAACTCGCGCGTTCTTTAACCGCCCAAGACCAAGCGCGCCAGAAGGACCGTCACGACGTAAACCTGCCTACTCCGTCATATTCGCCTGGAACGTTGGTGTGGCTTCGCGTTCCCTCCTCTGCTCCTGGCCTTTCCACAAAGCTACTGCCTAAGTACGAAGGCCCCTACCGCGTCCTACGTCAAACATCCCCAGTAAACTATATTATTGAGCCTGTTCAATCATCTACGGACCGCCGTCGTCGCGGCCGCGAGACTGTTCACGTCGATCGACTGAAGCCGCACTATGACCCACCAGTTGTACCTGTTCCTTAGGTCGCCAGGATGGCTCCTTTTCCGCGGGGGAGTGATTTGTAACATGGTAGACAAGAACGCCAGCGAAAGAAGACGAAGACGGTTGTTGTCGGTGCTCGCGCTTGCTCGGCTTGGACCGCTGATCGCTTCAGCTGCTGCAATCTTCTAATAAACGCGTTACTGCCTCAACGTTAAACGCATACCATCACGTGCAATGAATCCAACCCCACAAGCACGAAACGTATGCCGACAAAGGCAGGAATTTCGGAGGCAACCAATGAGGTCGCCGCGTGTATTTTTATTTTCTTTCAAACATCAAGGTGTGTGACCGGTGTTTGAATAGCCCGATACGTCCAAAAGTAATTGCCTAGGTATATTAATTGGGTTTCAGGACTGGACGCTCTTGCGATAGTAGGAATTAGATGTAAAAAGGGGCTCTATTTATGTAATCCATGAGGGAATACGGCGCAGCGCTGTTGGGGCTAAATGTAAGTGAAACGAGACAGCGGATAGGCCACCTTCTGAAGAAAAAAGTGCCCGCAACACGCAGCCTCTGTCCATGCTATCTCATTTTCCATAAGAAAAAACAAAGCAGCGGGTTCTTGGTGACACTGCGAATCGAACTTTCTACCTGCCGCACTGTAGTGGCTCGCTGTAACCAATCGACCACCGCTGCAGTGCTCGGGACGCGAGCTTGCGAATGTAGTACTTACGTCAGTGTTAATATATAATCTTTCCCTCGAAATACGCCTAATGCAAAACGTCCCGTGAAACGTGATCAAAACAAGAAAACAAAGACCGGAAGCCTGACTGTAATACGTCACCTACTTCTAAGCGCTGTCTTCGACCTGAGAGAAAATACCTTGCACATGGATATTACATAAATATGACATCTAGTTTGTCATCTGTCCCTTATATTTCATTATGAAGAACTGCCTTGATAAAGGGTGTCTTAATCCGTATTTCTGCGAGCAATCATAATTGAATATTGTTACCGAAATTACTGGCCCCTTCTAGAAGGAGTTTTGGTTTCTTTAATGAGAGAAACATTGCACCTCTTGGCACTCAAACAGGGATGATAGAATTTTACGTGCTCTTTTTTCAGCTTTTTTTCATTTTTGTCTGCATTTCTCGTTTATTGCCGTTTCCTGATACACAATTTCTTGGCATATCGTCCGATGTGTGCCAATATTAAAATTCAGGTCCCCCGATTGTCTGTTGAAAATTTCGATAAATAAAACACGAAGATTGGTTGTTACCCTGTCCATGTGCACTGACGTGTGCATTGACATTAGCCCTGCATGGCTGGCACTCACGAAGGCATCACGTGCTTTTTTCGTGCGCAGGAAAGTGACATGTCAGAGAAATATCGACGTCACAAAGTAAACGCGTGTTTGGTCGTTCGCTTTGGGAAATTTCGCCCTACGGTCGTTCACTTATCATTTGTAATTACGTGCGATTTATAATGATATATTTCTTCATTTGCAGCGCTAATCTAAAGTTCACGTAAGCCAATACTCAGTGAGAAATTACGTTCGACAATAATATAGTGCGAACGGCGTGTGCACGGACGAAGATTCTAGAGTAAGAATAATGGGAATCACATTATTCGTGAGAATATTTCATAATACTTACTCAAGTAAGCAAAATTCAGTACATCCGAAAAAAACAACATATATTACAAAGTGTGGTGGTTCTTGGGCCCTCAGATGCAGGAAAACCAATACACGAACATGGAACGCATTTATCGACTTGACATACACACAATTACACACGCTTTGTCCCACTGAACAATACAGATATCCCTCAAGTCTTAAATCTCAGAGTTTATAACCCACACACGAGAGGATCGGCGCGTCCTGACGTATAGGCCCGTCGAGCGTCACTCACAGTACCGCAGTCAGGTAGCGACGATGCCAGCACGAAGCGGACAGGTGAGTGATGAAGTCGTGCGAAGGTGCACGAGCAGACGACGACCCGCTCGTCGCGGTACTCACAGGCCCACGCTGACGACGGCGAACTCTGACGTGGCACCACGGCCACGATCTCGGCTCCAGAACGGAGTCAGCCTGACGTGGCACCGAGGCCACGATCTTGGCTCCGGAAAAGGCTCAGCTCTGGTTGCGCCGGAACCGCTTGGACGTGGCACCGAGGCCACGATCTCGGCTCCTGGCCCGCACGCTCGTTCACCACAGGAACAGCTGCTAGGCCCGGCCCGTAACGCTTGCTCGTTCCCGGGACGCTCGTTCCTGGCCGCCTTCTTTCAGCCCGGCGACGTTCTCCAGCCCTCGAGCTTCGCGAGCGTCCCGCTCGCGCACACCGTCGTCGTCCTCTTTGGTTCCGTTTTCTCCTTCGGTTGTGGGTTACAGTCTCTTACTACCACATTTCCCCCCACTTTCAGTACGTTGTGGCGCGGATGACCTTAGTACTAACGCGACACAACGGAACACAGCAAAAGCAATCACCGGGCAAATGCAAAGAATAAGAATGTCAAGATTGCACGCCTTCTATTACTACACAAACATTGTTGATCATTTGCCCGGCGCACTCTGACACAGAAGATAAAACGCGCTAATCGCACGTTTGATACAGCCGGCGGTGGCATATACGGTTTTATCCACATGCATACCGCGTACACGTCACAACGAGGCGCGCGCACACTGCCGCCGCTTGTGAATAAACACGCGCCGACACACAGCACACACAACGCACGATTCACACCGTGGAAGTCTAGTTGTCTTGCTGTCTTCATCTGGTCCTCTTTGCGCAGCGACGACACCACACCATGCTCGCGGTAGTCGTCGTCACCGGTAGTCGTTGTCAGTAAGTATTGTTGTCACGTCGCTTGTACATCTTAGTCTTGTGACGTTGAAAGTGGCACTGGGAACGTGGTGGTTGAAGCGGCGGCTGAGGCGATGATGGCGACTGATCCATCTGCGCACTGAGGCTGTCCCTGCCATCGCTGCGGAGCTTAAGATACCACGGACGAGATTGATTGAGGCTGCCGGTATTGCGTTCCTCGAAGTAGGAGTGTTGCCTGGGTCGACGACGTTGTGGTACCCTGGGCGTCGTGTCCAGAGGCAACCATGTCTCATATTGTGGGGTAGGTGTACCGCGGTAAAGTGTCGAATCGGTCGCGAATTCGGCCACGGCGAGGTCGATAGCTGCGACGATCCAGATGGAGGCGCCGTTGCTTGCCATCTCTTCGCGCATGCCGTCTGGTTATCGCTGTTAGCTGCAGATAGACTGCTGTCACTGGGTTCGGGCCTAGGTGCAAGTAGTCGGTTCGCGACGCGACTTACGGTGACCTGGTCTTGTCGCCTACTACGACGATTTCTAGGGGTTTTAGGCGTCTTTTCCTCGATGTCTGCGCTGCTACTGCGATTGGGAGTCCGGATTGCCATCACTCTCGTGGTGTCCAATGGCAAGGCTCCCTTGATGTTTCCAAGGACAACATCATAAAGTGAGTCTCGCAGGCAGTGAGCACGAACTTCTCCCTTAAAAACTGGTGTATCCAGGAAGACCACAGCTTCTGGTAGATTACGCACTGTGCGGTCAAGGAAGAGTACCGGCCGATAGGTACCGGTCAGTTTTTCCTTTGGCACTAATGCCTGTCGCACTATGACCGTATCGCAGCCAGTATCGCGCAGTACGGTAACTGGACGTTTATCCATCAACCCTTCCACAGTGGGCACGTTCTCAATTTTCCTAGATAAAACACTTCGGCTGACTGCAGTGTTGACAACAGGGATCTTTTCTCCATCTTTCAGAATGACGCATTCTGCATTCCCTGCTGCTTTTTCATGGTTTCTTTCACCTGTTATCACGCAAGATGCTTCACATCTGTCCCCTCTGCCGGCGGAATACTTGTCACTATTGTGACCATGCGCTGGGGAACATGCTTTCGTGCGCGACCAGCATTCAGCCGCTCTGTGCCCTTTTTTATCGCACAGAAAGCAACGCTCGTCCGCCCGAAGCGTCTTCCTTGCGAGCTCCGTCCTTAGAGATGTGGGCGGACCCGTTTCTCTACATGCGCGTTCCTTGCCCAGATTCACCAGTGACTGAGCATCCATAAAGTTGTCCGAAGTCTGCGCTATCTCCTGCAACGTTCGGCAGTTCCTCTCCTTTAGAAACACTCTCAGAGCCGGAAGACAACTCTCCATGAATTGCTCGGCGATAATCAGGTCTCTAAGGCCATTAAAGGTCTGGTCGGTTTTGATAGCTCCATCCAATGGTCAAAATACCCAGCAAGCCGAGAAGCATACTGCAGGCCGGACTCATTGTCTTCGGGTTTCGCTTTGCGAAATTTTTCCCGATAGCCCTCTGCAGTGTACCGAAACCGCTGCAGTAGCGCCGCTTTTAGCTGGTCATAGTTTAACGCAGCTGTTGGATCTAACCGGCCTATCACAGTTAGGGCTTCTCCAGTCATGCACAGACTCAGTGAAAGAGCCCATTTCTCACGGGGTCACCCTTGGCATGTCGCGACCCGCTCGAACCGCTGTAGGTACGCGTTGAGATCGTCCCGCGTTTCGTCAAAGCGCGGTGTCAGTTTATGCGGGCTATATACTTCCGGTGCACGTGTAGTGCCCGAGGTGACGCTCGAGGTAGCTCCCCCTGGTTCACCAGCCTCGGCTGACTGTCGTCCCGCGCTTTCCTGAAGTTTAAGCTTCAGCTCCAAAATCTTGAGCTCTTGTTCCTGCAGTAGGCGTTGCCGCTCAGCGCTTTCTTTAGCTTCTTCTCTCTCCCGTGCGCGTTCATCGCGAGCTAGGGCGCACTCTTTGTCCACCCAATGTCCACCCTTCTCGAGCCCTAGTTCCCGGCCAAGTGCGAAAAATCTTTCCCTGTCCATGGCTCAGCCCCGCATCTGAGTAATGGCTGTAATATTAATGTGCCATCCTGGCAGGCTCGCCAAATGTGGTGGTTCTTGGGCCCTCAGATGCAGGAAAAGCAAGACATGAACATGGAACGCATTTATCGACTTGACATACACACAATTACACACGCTTTGTCTGACTCAACAATACAAATATCCCTCAAGTCCTAAATCTCAGAGTTTATAACCCACACGCGAGAGGATCGGCTCGTCCTGACGTACAGGCCCGTCGAGCGTCACTCACAGTACCGCAGTCAGGTAGCGACGATGCCAGCACGAAGCGGACAGGTGAGTGATGAAGTCGTGCGAAGGTGCACGAGCAGACGACGACCCGCTCGTCGCGGTACTCACAGGCCCACGCTGACGACGGCGAACTCTGACGTGGCACCACGGCCACGATCTCGGCTCCAGAACGGAGTCAGCCTGACGTGGCACCGAGGCCACGATCTCGGCTCCGGAAAAGGCTCAGCTCTGGTTGCGCCGGAACCGCTTGGACGTGGCACCGAGGCCACGATCTCGGCTCCTGGCCCGCACGCTCGTTCACCACAGGAACAGCTGCTAGGCCCGGCCCGTAACGCTTTGCTCGTTCCCGGGACGCTCGTTCCTGGCCGCCCTCTTTCAGCCCGGCGACGTTCTCCAGCCCTCGAGCTTCGCCAGCGTCCCGCTCGCGCACACCGTCGTCGTCCTCTTTGGTTCCGTTTTCTCCTTCGGTTGTGGGTTACAGTCTCTTACTACCACACAAAGATACTAAGGCCAATAGGGGATATTTAATGCCTGGTGCTCCGGCTACACTGGGCGCGTCCGACATTTTTTGTTGGGTGCCGTCGCGGAATTGTCTGTTAGCGTCTCCACAAGGAGAGGAGAGGCCACGGAAAGACTGAGCCGAAGTCGTTGGCGAAGCATACGGATGAAGAAAATGCGGTTGTTTCTCTTGTCATCCAGCACCGACCAATCAGCAGACCTCACTGTGCGGCCACAAATCGATGAGCACTCAGCATCGAAGCTCTCCTTCCTTAATAACTCATCCCGACGGCGGCTGCAAGATGAGCACCGCTTCCTAAAGCCGAACTGTCGTTCTCTAGTGGCGTGCGCTTCCGAGCTGGGGTAGGCGTTCAAGAGAAGTGTTCGCTGCAGAGCAGATGTGTTTTTTTAAACATTAAGGTAACCTTGCACTGCAATACATCTGCACTGTATTTCCCGCTGCAATTTTAAACAGGCGTCATAAACACCGGTCAGATATTGCCATCATGTTCGTTCCGCGCTACCTGTGCAGCGGTGTGTTGCTTTCCACGATTCATTTATTTAGCCTTAAGTATATCGACACCCTCTGCTGTAGCTTGTGCGGTAGATTTTGTCGAAATAAACAATGCATGGACATGTGCATGAGCGGTGCGCCGCAAAACAAACAGAACTACTGATCACGCGTTCCAACTGTACAAAAGAGAACGGCCCGAGTGATGCTGTTTTACTACACACTCGTCCTTTATAGCTTTTTGTCGTCGCAATCGATCCCGCTGATTTATTATTGTCGTTGTTTTAGTTAAACGCTACACCTATGCGTTTATTGACATATCATTTTAAAGTAATGCATTCTGTGTCTTCCCATGCCATGGAAGCGTGCTTAATCACCAGGGCCGGCGATCAGCGGAACGATGAGTGCGATGATCTGCCAACCAAACAGCTCCATCTACTGCACGTCTCCTGACCGAAGCACACGCTGACCGAAGAAACTTAAAAAAGTAAAAGGAGAGGGATGCGGGGGTCAATCCGAAGGACACACGCGGCATGCGGATTATGTACTTCGGTGTACACTGCCTTGCGAAGCTTGCAGGAAATGCCTGTTGGAATCTTGGCGCCGATCTAGTCTTGTGCGCAAGCCCTGATTTACTGCGGACACGTGCAGCAGCATCGGTGACACTGCCTACACGCGTTTATATACGTAAAGCATTGCTTTCGTCCATCTGCAACACCCACAAGCTAATGTTGATCAATGATGCTCTCTTGCACGTGTGCGACATCAGTCGTCTCTGTTAGAATGCATATATCGTAATATATTGTTCTACAAGCACCGCTCATGCTACAGGCGAGCAGCTAATTTCCACGGAAAATTAAGAAATGCCGCTGAAGAGGTCTTTTTCGCGACGATCGTTCCCGAAACAAAGGAGAGTGCCGATCTTGTTCACGAAACAAGTTCGCGTCGGTACGTTTTTTTTTCTTCTGTCATGCAAGCGATACATTCGATCAAAAATATAGTTACCTTGTTCACGGCATTGTCAGGGTTCCCTTGTTGCCTGAACAGCGCACGAAGCATTGGGAAGTCATCGCAGAACGAGGATAAAAAAGAGAGAGCTAGCACCTGAAAGGCCGCGATATGTGACTGGTTTCGTTTTCCCGTCCAACATAACATGGCTGATTCCGCTTATGGAATTGTCGACCTATGGCGCTTTATATTTTGAATATTAGCTATTGTCCCATTCTATGTTCAGCTTTCGAACTGCCATATAAGTGCAGCTTTGTAAAGTTCGGGCACACAGAATTCAATATTTCTATAGTGCACCCAGTAATCCACACATCAGAGAAACCTGCCGCGATATAAAATGTAAATTGGATATTGAAAAAATAGAAACATGGCTGACCCATCTGTCATAGGGATCGGTATAACGCGACAGTGAAACGTGTCTTCATATAAGTAGTCGAATGTTTATAGTAGAATGTCTATTAGTGTTCGGCAGATATAGCACCGCTTGATGTGGACGCACCCACGCTGACGCTCAGTGGCACATTTCCGTCGCGACGACTTAGGCCCATCATCATGATTTAACCCTTGCAGTAGCTGAAGTTGTTTACTTATACCTGGCCACTGCGTATGGTCAATACCCCACAAAGATGACATGCATAAGCAAATATTCAACACTGATACACAAAATGCATTCCTTCAAAACGTCGCGAAACGCGACGCGCGTCGTGTTTTCCCTCTAGCCTGGCCGTGCCTTTTCACAGGGCGAGTGGGGTACGCGTTGCAACAGCCTGGTGAGCATCCGAGAGCAATTTTTTTAATATAAATGGGTGCTATGAGCGATAGATGGATGGCAGAGAGGATGCTGTGAGCGTTCCTTTTATAACGGGGTGGTCGCATGAGGCTTTAACTAAAGCCTCACGCACAGCCTCATAGTGCGTTAAGGCGTTGACAAAATTGTGTTTCTCCGATCGGAAACGCCTTGAATGGGACGGATCTAGCAACGGCGCCTGGAGGCCGCGCATTATTTTAATCTACCGCTTCCAGACGGCGACACCACCGCGCGAATCAAGAGCACTGTGAGAGGATGTGTGACAGATCAAAGCGTTCGTGTAACCTCCTTCACGTGCTTGATGGTAGCGCAGTGGGTTAGTCGCCCGGTAGCCATCGCCGCTGAGCGAGAGGTCGTGCGTTCGACTCCTGTAAACAGAATTTCGTCTTTTAGATGTTTTCTTTGCCATGTGATCGCATTCATTTGGCTGACGTATTTCCGTGACGGAAATGCTTCAATAAAGCCTTGGAGGACTCCGGCACAAACACTTTGGTGTTAAAATAAGAAACATCCATAGCACACTCGTTGTACAGCTGCCATGGGTAAAACGACAATAATGTCGAAGAGTTCTGCGCCAGCCGAATCGTCATATACGTCAGCCAAATCGAATATGGAAAATGCATCAATTTGTTCGCCTTGAGAAAATTTTTGCGAATGTAGATGGCTGCTTTATTTGAGAGAATGCAAGGGCATACTTTCATTCAAACAAATTATAGTAATTATTCAAATGCATAAAGTAGATGTCGCGGCCGTAGCCGCGATTTCTCGCAGTAGCGTATGATGCGATATATGCCCTACAGCTAAAACGCGATCTAAGGAATCCCGATTTTGCAAAGTTTCCAATTTCACGAAGTGCTCCATAAATGGCTGTAACGCTCAGTGTTGACATAAACCGGAATTAACGAAATAATTTGTCCATCAAAGCTGGCGTAACGAACCTTTTTTCCTTAAATAAATCAGTGAAACAAAGACAATTCTATCTCCATTTTTACTGATATACCCTATTTTCGAGTGTGTGCTCGATAGCTGTCGTGTTAACTAAGTAGGCACCCTTTTTGCGACTCTAGTCTTATTTTGACGCGGCTGCACGCCACTCCCGTGCACAGACAAGGGACTCGGCAGTCGGTAGCACTTTTACGTAGAAGATGATGCTAGAGACCATGGTGGTTGCTTTGATTATTTCATGTTTTATGCGACAGAGAGGGCTGAACATCTCCTCGTATAATTTTCGGTCAACCTTCTCGCAAAGTCACTGTACTCGTTCTAGGCGCCATCGTATACCGGTAGTCTTCACGTGACTGTCCACCTGAGCTGCATCGCATCGAAAGAGTGTACCGTCTGTCTGGGGTATTCTGACGGGAATTTCAGGCGTGTAGGTGTGGGTTGCCGCCAGAAACAATGCCGTGGTAGCCTTTCGGTGCGGCAGTGGCTAACGACGATGAAGAATTATGGATGCGTCCTTTGTAAATGGGTGGAAGGTTTAAATAACCCACTTATTACCTAATTCAAAATTTATGTCGCCCGGTCGTTATTTTACTCTCCTATACACTATATTACATACCTTAAAGTGAAACAGAGAGAGAACATTATTGAGATCTTGAAGAAACGGATAATGGGGGCCTTATGAGCTTGCTTGGCAACTCATGCATGTACACTTGCGGGATACCCGCTATGACTACGCTATAAATCGTAATTTTAAATGCGAAGCATTTCTTGGCAAACCTGTGTCAGTTTGAGCGTATCTATCTATCTATCTATCTATCTATCTATCTATCTTTCTATCTATCTATCTATCTATCTATCTATCTATCTATCTATCTATCTATCTATCTAGTCGCCTACGACTTTGCGCTCACGTGGCCGTTGCGTTAATGGAGTCTATATAAAAACTGGTATGGCATGACTGTATGACGAACATAAATACAGGTCATAAAATGAAAATCATAATGTACCTATCATGTACAGCCAGAATTACATAACATGGTCTTGGTGCGCTCGCAGCCGTTTAATGATATAAATATGTACCAAAATTGACATAGCGAGACATTTCTGTATGACGAACATAAATAACAGTTGGTAGCACAAAAATCATGACATGTCTGTTATCTACGGGATGACTTGCTTGCCTTGCTTATGGTGCGCTTACGGCCGTTCCGCTAGATTGATATACACTAGAACTGGTATTGTGCGGCGCGATTGTATGACGAACATAACTGACGCCTGGTAGCACGACAATCATGACATGCATGTTATGTACGCCTTGATTTGCATGCCACGCTCATGGTGCGTTTCGCTATCTTCATATACATCAAAATCGGCATTGTGTGACGTGACTCTATGACGAACATGTATGATAGGTGGTAACACAAAAATCATTATATGCTTGTCATGTACGGCATTATTTACATGTCACACTCATGCTGCGCTCCTGGCCCTTTCACTAGCTTGATACGCACAAACGTTGGTATTGCGTGACGCGACTGTGTGGCGAAAATAAATGACAGATGATTACATCATAATCATAAATGCGTGTCATGTACGGTATCACTTACATGTGACGATCACGCTTATGGTCGGCTCGCGGCCGTTTCGTTACCTTGATATATACCAATATTGGCATTGCGGGTCATGACTCTGCGACGAACTAAGTGACAGGTCGTAACGTGAAAACAATGAAATGCACGTCATGTACGTGATATCACAGTTCGTGTCGACGATTGGTCTGGTCGGTCAGGCTGCCTGGTGTGCCTATAAAAAGATCATGACCACCTGTGCAAGCACTCGCCCCCGTGACTTGGCAGCCAATGAAACATCATGCGGTGTCATTTCTCATGTTTTACAACGTTCGACTCAAATGCAGCCTTACAAACTCGGGTAACAGCTCTGCATCGCGCGCCATGCGAACAGCTCGCATGCGAGTTCACATGCCTTCTCCATAGATGTGGTTATCAGGATCCACATTCCTTAAATAGACTGCAGCAGGTAGTGTAGCGTTACAACATCCGGTAACAGCAGTGCATCGCGGCCCACACGAACAGCTAGCATCCGACATTACATGCCTCCTTCTTATCTTAATGCTGTGGTGCGCAAAGGAACGAAACACGAAGGAACTGGTTGTGACTCCTTCTTAGGTGACGTTATGAGAACCCACATTTCTTAAATAGCCTGCAGCTGGTACAGTACTCCTAGTCCTGTGCAGGCGCGTTGCTTTTGGTGTTCGTCTTCTCAGGCAACTGAAGTTTGCAACATTTAAGATCAATTTTTATTCATCGCATCCAACACTACTTATCCAGCGACTTACAGAAGGTACAACGGCTTCAGCCGAAAGATGTAATGGATCTTTTTTTAGCACAGGGGAACGGAAGAGCTTATGGGGAACACAAGAAAAGATTTCCAAGCTTTAGTTCAACGCCAGCTCTTCATTACATGTGAAGGTTAAGAATGTATCAAGCCAGCCTCAACATACCACTATAATGAATGCTCTGCAACGTACCAATTATTCCATGCAAGTGCGTGGCGGAATATTTGGCCAGCAAATTTTTATAGACTGTTGGCGCAATCCAATACATTCTGAATGTAATTAAAGCTGCAATGTCACGATGCAATGAGAGTGTTTCCGTTTGCGAGTGCGTGTATATTTGGACACAGCTTCGGGTAAGTGGGCTTTCTACCGACACACTGAACATTGGGCAGTTCCGCGACCACGCACAAACTATGGTTTTTCAAACACTTTCCTACTGTCTTCCCTCCACTCTAAATAAATATAAACTATGCTATGAAACCATACGTTATGTTCCTAAAAGCAAATTGCTTCAACTAATATTATGAATATCAACCTTGCTTTTGTGTTTCTTGAAAATGTGTGTTTCTTGCTGATGCTTTTCACTTTGCTTTGTGTATTTTTATTTTAATATTGCAACAAGTGGGAATATTTGTGATGTTGCTGCTGTTATTGTACGGGGAGGTGGGACCAGTCTAGCTGCCTATATGCAGCTTTGATCCCACCATCCTTGCTGTGTATACATGTTTTGTAACTATGTGGCAATAAACTTCAATTCAATGTGCAAATCATGAGCGTGTGCGTAGTGCTAGAGAACACTGCTATGCAACAGAGATTGATGGCTTTCTAGATCTGAAAAGAGTAATATGAATTGGCTTTGTTGTAATCTTGCGATAAGAATTCTGTCAACCTCTCAGCTGCTGCGCTGTTTTTTTTTATTTTCGCGTACGCATACGTGAAACCGCCCCTGCAACTCATACACTATACGCGATGACCTTCAGAAACATTATAGTTCTACGTAGCTTCTCTTGCTATTCTTAAATGTAATCATAAAAATAAGAACTCAGCCGCTCTTCCTCCCACTCAGTTTACGGTACTCACGTTAGCGCCTTGAAGATTGCGTATGAGCGATCAACTTGGTAGTTGTCCTCACGTCCAATCACGTGTACAATGCATGTAAGCGCTGCATGCACAAATGATTATGACCATATTAGTTAAAGAAAAATGTGGGGGTTCCGGCGATGATGTTTCTGTTATCTGCATCTACTGGCCCAGCAACATCTTTAGCCTGCCATCATGAACTGCCGCAAGCCAGAAAGCACGTTGAGCCGGTCGGCACTGTTTCTAGAACCATGATTGTTCTCTCAAGAATTTCCTTTGTTCAAGACAGCAAGTTTAGATGCAAGGCGCATTCTCATAGCGCTAACGGCGTCCCTTCGAGTCGCTCGTATGATAATTATATTGACGAAGGCCAACGACACCGGTCAATTTCATAGATTACTTTTATTTTTTGACTGCGCTTGTATAGCTCGATGCTCGATATTGGATCAAAGAACGTTAATTTGGCCATCCATCACTTCTGGGATGTCAGGAGCCCCTAAAAAGACCAACTGAAATGGAAACGAGATAGGCCGTGGTATTTATTAATTTTTCGTGGTTGTACGTGATGCCTTCGGCTATATGTATCTAGTGTGCGGTTAGATTCGGAATTAAATCTGTACCGAAGAAAGCTTCAAGATCGAAAATACTGAAAGTAAGCCTTGCGTTTTACTTAGCAGTGAGTTGCTAATTTCTCTTATTTTTTGTTTGTATTGGCTATACAAAAAGACTAACTGCAACTTAGCCTAAAAATATTAACAATAAAATGGTATAGATGCTCTGCCAACTATGTAGGTAGCATCTTCAACTGAACATTCCAGTTGTTTAGGTGGCGAAACGTCCATACAAGTTTGCT
The DNA here is from genome assembly GCF_013339695.2 of Rhipicephalus sanguineus. Taxonomy (NCBI): domain Eukaryota; kingdom Metazoa; phylum Arthropoda; class Arachnida; order Ixodida; family Ixodidae; genus Rhipicephalus; species Rhipicephalus sanguineus. Next base: position 171,724,586 of record NC_051182.1, read on the forward strand.
TGTAATCTTTAGTAAAGTCGGAGTTAGGTTTTTGCGAATAGAATTCACCCGCCTCGTCAAATATTTTTTTTCAATTAAGGGACCCCTTGTTTTTGGTATCTTGTTTTTGAGAAGGCGAATTCCGAGTAAAATCATCATTGGCAACAAGGTGTAAATTTTTTTTGAAATACTGAGAAGCAATAATCATTGCGTAATTTCTAGAAAAATTTCGGCTCGTGAGGACATTCTAGAGTAATTGCGACGGAACTCTATTGACGAGCTAGCTTACTGTAAAAAATGAAGCGGAAATGTGCAGTGCAGTTACTATAAAATGAACTTCAGTTGGCTTGGACCATACGCCAATGTGATGTCGCCTTGAAGAGGCAGTTTCGCTCTGATGTTGCAGTAGCAACGGTCGCCGTAAGTACAGAAGAAGCCAGGCAACAAAATATAGGACAATAATCTGCGCTCATCTGGTTAACTATAATTGTATTTTAGATATTGTTACGGGGAAACAACTGTATAGGCAGGCTATATTTCATAGGAAAAGCGTACAACGCTGTCCAAGGGAGTCCCGCCCAGCACTTCGCCGTCGTCCTTCTCTGCCGTCTTCTCCGCCCACTGCGGCCGAAGCACATTACGTGCGGGCGGTAGAAGCACCGTCTCGGTGCGATAAGTTCTTTGGGGGAGAGTGGTACTCTTTAAGTCGCCAGACATGAACTATGTCGGTCGTGGCTGAAGCTGCCGCTGATCTACGACGGAGTGAAGCCATCTCATACGTCACGCTAGCGAAATTTCGTATGACGCGGTAACAGCCAACATAATAGGACATCAACTTTTCGCATAGACCAGCCCGTCGTGATGGTAATCACAGCAAGACCAGCAACCACGGAGAGTACTGCACGTCGCGGTGTCGGCGATCCTAACCACACTTTTGGTTAACCTGCGAGGCGAATATACGATACTGGACGACCTGGCGGGCGATTTCAGCATGGGCCAGTGCATCACGAGAATGGGCAGTCGATGAGTCAGCGTCAGAAAGCAACATGGTGACCACGAGTAAAGGGGGGTCGTAGCCAAACAGTCAGTAAAAATGTGAAAATCCAGCTGTGCCTTGACGCGAAGAGTTGTATGGGAAGGTTACAAAAGGTAGGTTGATGTCCCTATCTCGGTGATCCTCAGAGACGTACATTGCAAGCATATCTTCCAGGGTACGGTTCAGGCGTTCGGTGAGGCCTTTCGTTTGTGGGTGGCACACTGTAGTAAACTTGTGGTGGGTCGAGCAGGATCGCAGGAGGTCGACGACACTTTAGATAAAAAACATCACAGCATATCCACGTGGTGAATGATGATGAGTGGGGCGAAGCTCCGGAGGAAATCATCGGTAAACCGTGAATCTTCCGTGTAACGCCCCATCAATCATATAAAGAGTGAGAAACAGTGTGTATATTACAAACATCAAACTGTTATTTTTCTTAATTAGATTATGCTTGGCTTGCATTGTCCCTTGATTATCACGGCTTTGTGGTCCGTGAAATGAAGGAAGAAATAGCGGTTCCTGTACGGATTGCAATTGGAAATTTGAAAATGCCAGGTCTATATACGTCACTCGGATGGTCGATGGTTTCATATGATCAAAGGACATGCACCTGAGAGCATATTTGGCTGCCATATGTTGTATTAATCACTCATTGTTCCTTTCGGTAATATCGGCGTTCAGGTCACAAACTAACACAACGGTTTATTCGTGTACTTGTCATAATTAAACAGTGCCGTGTCAATGAATGTCTTGATATTCCCGCTCGACAAATTGGGTGCAAGGTACATCGCCATGATGATGCATCCAAAAAATCGATGGCAGCATATTCACCGTTGTGGCTCTGTGTCGTTGTTAGTAGTTTCAGATCTTGTGCCTTTTCTGTTTGTTTGACGTATACGGCCACACCACCTGCAGGATGCTCTGCATCATCGACGCACACGACTGGAACGTATCCTTTGATATACGGTCTTTTGGCGTTCCACGTCTCGGTAAAATAGAGAACGTCCACCGCAGTAAGTATGTGGTCCCGTTCCACATCGTCTACATGGGCATGCAAAGTTCCAACGAAGGCAGTTTGCATTCAGCCATTTGCATTCCTCCTGGCTTCTTCTACCTCTGCTTCTAGCCTATTCTTTTCCGCCTTCTCCAACCAATTCCTTTGGTTCCTTTGGAACTATACTAAAACTAGCACCATCTAGCGATATGATATGCAATTATATAATATATATATATATAATATATATATATAGTATATATATATATATATATATATATATCTGGAGCGAGCGCCACCAGCCCCATCTAGTGAGCACTTCACGAACTAGAGGTGGCTACTACAAACTAACAAACGGAGGATGGACAGACCCACGACTTAAAGAGTTTCGCCTCTAAACAGCGGCCACGGTCTGTGATCAACTGACGAGGAGCATCATGGCGCAGAATGGTGTCATGAATAATGAAATCGCCTACATCAGTAGCGCAGCTGGTGGGAAGTGCTCGTGTGACGGCATAGCGCGTTGCGTAGTTGGTAGTGACGGCAATCCACTTAGAACCGGCGGCCGACGCGGAAAAAGGTCCTAGAATGGCTCATTCCGGCTCTCAATGCGCTGAAGGCTGCCAGCAGGCAAAAGCGCAGGTGCCTTGCACGTCTGACAGAGGTCGCACGCCGCAACGCACTGTCGCACAGAATGGTAGAGGCCGCTGAATAGCCTGGAAAACCATAGATAGGTGCGTGACACCCATAGATAGCCGACGGTGGGTGCATCATGAACCTGGGCCAAAATATCCGAGTTCAGATGCGCAGGAACAACGTACAAAAGCTCAGCACCGTCAGGGCGAGCGTTCTAGCGGTGCAATATGTTGTGAAGGATGAACATATGTAGGGAACGGTCAGGCTGTGGAGATTGCAGATCATCTATAATAGGCCGCAAATATGAGTCGAGGCATTGTTGAGCAGCTACGTTGACGAAGTCTGTAATGGAGAAAACGAGTGCTTCATGTTCATCTTCCATCGTTTCAGGGGGATCAACTGGGTTCTGAGACAAGCAGTCGGCATCTTTATTAAGTTGTCCAAAATTAACAGGATACATAGAATGTCTACTCCTGCAAGCGTAGCGCGCAGCAACCGAGGCGTCCCATTGGGTTCTTGAGCGAGAAAAGCCAGCAAGGCACATGTTGGTCTGTAATAACCGTGAAGTGTCTGCCATACAGGTACGATCGGAATTTCGTGATAGCCCAGACGAGAGCTAAGCACTCGCGTTCTGTGATCCAATAATTTTGTTCCGATTGCGACTAAAGGCGGCTTGCGTACGCGATGCAGTACATGCCCTATTACTGTTCTGCAATCACGGTGCCTATACCGTGGCCACTGGCATCGGTACGAAGCTCCGTAGTCGCAGACGGGTCGAAGTGCGCCAGAACTGGTGATTTGGTGAGGATGGCAACGAGTTATAAAAAGGCGTTCGCTTGTTGTTGACCACTGGTCAAAGTGGCGTCCTTTTTCAGTAGGCAGGTCAGAGGACGGGCTACTTCGGCAATGTTCTGGGCAAAAGGACAGAAGGAGTAGCACCGTCCAAGAAAACTGCAAACGTCCTTGGCCGAGCGGGGTGTGGGGAAATCTCGAACTGCTCGGACTTTCCCAGAGTCTGGTTGTACGCCGGCAGCGTCAAAAGATGGCCGAGTACGCAGATTTGCCGTTGTCAAAAGTGACATTTGGACGAGTTAAGTTGAAGGTTAGCGCGCCGGAAAGCATGAAGCATTACGGACAGGCGAGTAAGATCGTTTTCGATAGTAGTGGAAAAAACAATAACATCGTCCAGATAGCAGATACAGATAGACCACTTCATGTCTCGAAAATCGCGGTAGCAATACATAAGCCAAAAGGCAACACTTTAAACTGGTAAAGTCCATCAGGAGTCAAGAAGGCAGTCCTCGCACTGTCTACGTTATCCACAGCGATCTGCCACTACCTTGAGCGCAGGTCTATTGAAGCTAAATATTTGGTGCCGTGCAAGCAGTCCAGTGCGCCGTCTATACGCGGGAGAGGATACACATCTTTCTTGGTAATATAGTTGAGATGGCGGTAGTCAGCACAGAATCTCCAGCAATTGTCCTTCTTTTTAACAAGTACAACGGCGGAGGACCAGGGACTGGAAGCGGGTTAAATTATGCCCTTATCAAGCATTTTATACTAAGCGTAGGGTATACTAAGCGTAGGGCACATTGGCGGCGCCAATAATAAAAATCATTTTACCAACCTACCTTGTATGATAACACGCTCCGGGGTTCACACGCGGTATGGCCGTCTGTGAATGGGTCGAGCATCACCGATATAAATGCGATGGGTGGCCACAGATGGCTGTTCCAAAATGCGGTCACCGGAGTCAAAGATGTCCTGGTGGAAACGAGGAGACAGCCGAGAGCAGAGACTTGCTCTGAAGTGAGCTCTTCTGAATACTAAACATAGAAGAACAGACTGTTGGGCGAGTTGGTAATGCATTATGTGGAAAACTGCGTGAAGAACGTAGGCGAAGGAACAAACGGACGACAAAAACACATACTAACAACTGAAAGTAGCTCCTTATGATCTGTTTTTTTTTAATAAACTTTCAGTCGTTAGTATGCGCTTGTGTCGTCCGTTTCCTCCTTTGTCTACGTTTTTCGCGCAGTTTTCCACATAATAATAAACAGTTGGGCGAGTTGCTGTTGGTTCATAATGAAAAGGGGGCGCGAATAAAACGTCAAGAAAGAAAATATTGACACAGGACGACGCGCTACTAGCAAGTGACTTCTTTATTCGGAAAAAAAACATTTAAAACGCAGTTAGGTCAGATTAACCCAACGAGTCGACATAAAAGTATTAAAAACTAGCGCTCAGTACGAATTACCTAACTGCGTTTTAAATATGTTTTTTTTTCCTGAATAAACAAGTCAGTTCCTAGTAGCGCGTCGTCCTCTGCCAATATTTTCTTGTGTGCCGTTTTATTCGCGCCCCCATTTCATTATGAGCTCTTCTGACATCACTGGCGTGAAGTGGTCGCAGAAGGAACGTGAACAGAATGACGGCAATGAAAAATCTGGTGGAGCATCTGTGGTCAAAGCGGAAACTGTTTGGTCGGCCAGTGGTGTCGCATGTGCAAGTGACATGCCACGAGGGAGAACTTCCGACGTGAAGCCACAATTGAGGATGGAAACGAAGTTCGAATGTGTAACTGTCACCACCGTATTGGCGAGCGTGACACTGCGCGTTATGACGACGTCAGGAATCGGGGCAGAAACATAACCACCATCCGTTACTGGTGGGAATGGCGAGAGCTGGACTTGAACTACGGCTTCCGGCGGCGGAAGTCGAAGAAACTCGAGGAAGCGTAGACGAAGCGGCCCGGCAGGAGCGGTATCTGAGAACGGTGGCAGTTCTAGCCGATCAAGTCCTGCAGAGGAGTAGGTAAGCGCAGCGTGCGTCGTCAGAGAGTCGATGCCAAGAATGAGGTCATGAGGGCAATTTTTAGTACAGCAAATAGACCTGACGTGTGATGATCAAAAAATTGTGATTCGCGCTAGAAGGGCTGAGTCTGGAAAGGGACCCACTCACGACGTATCGCGGGAATAAAAATTACTACATGCTGGGGAGGAGGCTTTACCCACTCCTCAATGCGCGATTGAAAAGAGCCCAGGGTGTTACCCTCCGGCGCTTGCAAACTGACATCTACCCAGCCCACGCTGATACCACAGGATAGAGCCGGATTTCCCACCGGACTGCCCCAAATGTGGCCTTGAGAGCTGCATCTTACCACATATCCACTGGCAGTGTCCCGCCAACACGCGTGAGCGACTCAACGACGAGGAGTCGTGGAGCAGTGCGTTACGAAATCCCGACCTAGGGCCACAACTCTTGGCTGTCTGAAGAGCCCGGGCCGTAGCGGAGGAGCTACATCTTCCCGTGCCGACCTGGGTGGAGCCACCGACCGGGTGAAGAGATAGAGCCTCTTCGCTTCCATTCCTGATACCGATCCCGTTGGTCTTTTTCAATAAAGTTCCTCGCTCTCTCGCTCGCGCAGTGCACATTCCTAGCACAGCAACAGTACTCCCATCGCCAATACGGACGGTAGGAGCAATCGCGAGTGTCAGAACTTTTGGAGGCGGCAGCAGAGGTCTGAGCTCATGACAGATATTTGTGCACCGGTGTCAATAAAAGCAGTCACAGGTAAACCACCAACAAGAATTTCAAGAAGGTTACGTCGCGTGTCAGGAGTAATGACTCCGAGTCGCGGCATTTGTAGTCCGAGTCGTGTATGCAGCGTCACCTCCAGGGGCTGCAGCGTCTGGTTTCCCGAGTAGCGGTCAAAGGGCGACCGAGAGCGGCGAGGTCGGGGCGAGCGGGATTGACGACGGTGGGGCGATGGCGAGCGGCTGGTCGGATGTTCTCAGAAAAACTCTGCACTTGTCTCAGCGCGGAAGGACGGAACATATAGCGCATGTTCAGAAAGGGATCCAGAATTGTAGAAGCTTGGTCGAGGTGATGAGGCTCAACGTCTCCAGCCCCTGGCGGGCTATGTGTCTCGTCTGATGGCACGTGAAACATGGGCCAATCATCAGGTATACGTCATTCGGCTGGCGTTTGTCATGGTGCGCAGGGGGGTTCGGAGTAGCAGTAGCACCGAATTGAGGAGCCCACTTGGGAGTAGCGAGTTGGGAGTAGAAATGTTGGTGAAATGCCCATATTCGCGATCTCTTGACGGAACACGGTCGTTTTTAATGAAACAGTGGCGGCTCTGTTTCCTGGAATGCTGTCGTTGGACATAACGGGTATATATCCTCGAGTTCCCGACACGGACAATCCTGGTGACATTTTCCGGAGCTTGTGGTTGATGTAGCGTGGGTAAACCTTTGCAGGAGGACGTAGCCGCCGTGTTTGGACGACGGTCAAACCGGTGATCGAAGCGCCCACGTTTTGCCGTTCGAAGCGACGACATTCTGCTATGACCAATTCCACAGTGGAGCAATCCTTGCACAGCAGAAAATGAAAGGCGTCATCAGCAGTTCCCTTTATTATGTGTCCGACTTTGTCTTCTTCAGGCATGTCTTTCTCTATCTTGCGGCACAAAGCCAACAGGACCTGGATGTACGCGATGTACGGCTTTGTGGGTGGCCCTAATCGAGGTGCGAGGCCTTTATTCTTGGCCACTTCTCGTCCGATAGGCTTCCCAAAAAATCACGTTATTTTCGCTCAGAGACAAACCAACTTGTCAACTCTTTATCATGCGTCTCGTACCAGAGTTTTGCAGTGCCACCGCAAGTAGAAGAGGATGTTTGCCAGCATCAGCGTTGGGTCCCAGTGGTTGCTGCTGCTGACGCGCTCATACAGATCCAGCCAGACGTCGACGTCCACGCCACTTGTGCCGTTGAATGTGCCAGGATCACGGCGGTGCACCACAACGATCCGATATGCGCCTGGTGGAACTTATTCGCACTGAGTCGCTTGGACTGTCATCGTAGTAGCAGCAACGCGCTGTCCGCTGCGATGATCCAGTTCCCGGTTTTTCTATATAGGGATATCACGGGGAAGGATATCAAAGATATCACGGGGAAAAAACCATATATGCAGCGCATACTTGATAGCAAAAGCGTACAACGCTGCCGCAGTCCAAGAGAGTTTTGTTTTGTTTTGTTTTGCCTTCTGGTTCTATGGCACGTACCCACTCGGGGGGATGGACCAAGAATATGTAGTTGAAGCTTAAAATCTTATTCGAAGAATGTAAAATGGTCAAAAAAGTAATAATAAATAATAATAATAAATAATAAATAAGACATCAAATTAAGACTTGAAAACTTATGCTAATGAGCTCGTATTCCAGACAGCCGTATTAACCTGATCAGAACAATTTCGATGAGATTAGATATATTTGACCGCATTTTATAAAAAGCATTTTAAATACAAGATTAAAAAGGTAAACGTTTAGTGTTTTGCATGAAATTACACACGGCATTGAAGGCATCCCTATGGCAGTATCCCAACCCTGATGCTCCGAAGCTTAGTACAATTTCTTCAGTTAAGTTTAAGTAGCGCAGTACGTGTCTAAGAATGTCACGTGACCAGGGCTTCCTTCGCACGCCTCCATAGATTACCGCGCTGCTATATAAACAACCCCCGTCTCCCTTGAGGCTGCATATTGCATCAATGATCGTGAGACGGCATCTCTCATTCCTTTCACAGAATAGCACACAAGCCCACAGTATGGCCCGGTTTTTCTCTTGGGCAACATTCTTCTCTGTTATCGGTAAGTTTCAAAACGAAATGTTTATACACACAAACAATGTATTGTTTATCCCGTAGCCTGCAACATCATTGCAGTGTTCAAAATGTACGGAGCACCAACGCCATATTTTCTTAAGCGCGGTGCAGCGTTCTTTAGTTCTTTCTTACGTTACGCTTTCGAAGTAAGGATATATGCAAGAGATAGAAAAGGGGTGTCTAGGTAGACCACAATGAGCGCACAATAATGTAATATGATATAATTATTGACAAAACTTTTCGCTATGGAAAGTAGACAGGCAAAATATGGGTGCATTATATAAGAATGATAGCATTGTATACACAATGGCAGAGGGGCAACTGTGTCGAGGTAATTGCTTCTCTAAAGTGAGCACCCGATTTGGTATTACAACGTGCCGATGGTGGAGTGCTACGATGTGCGCTAGTTGTCCTTCGAAACAATTTAAGAAGCCAGCTCTGCTACAGCATGAAATATGTTTATGAATTTGATGAATACAAAAAAGATTAATTTACCCGGAAAATTGCTGAGAAACAAAAACCGAGTGCTTAGTGCTCTATTTGAATAGACTGTGACTTCAAAAAAAAGGCTTCAAAAAGGAGTCTTGATAAGCATAGGTCACGCACGCAACTATGGGTACTTTAGTTGGAAGATACATAGTACTGCACCAGCCGTCACTCCATAAGAATTCCGAAAAGAGTAGGTTTTTAAAACATCCTGGGTCATACAACAGGATCATTCATGACTCATACATCAGTTACACGATCAAAAGAATATGTAATGACGTAGATAGACATGTTTTTGGTGACATGTTTTAAGACTCCACGTGTTGCACTATATGAATTGTGCAACCGGTGTGTGACGTGCCGTTGTGGCCGTCGGAATCTATGGGTTCCGAGGCGGCGTAAGAAAGACGACCGAACACATTGGAGACCAGGAGGGGACTACTAGACCCTTTTCTTTATTGCTCGAAGCTGCCCGAGGGCGCACGAGCTCGGCGTCGATCTTCGTTTTTCTTCGCGCGAAAGCGCGAGACACAAACCGAGCGTTGACTGCTATCGCTCGTGACACGGTGGTAGATTCAGATTTAAAGGATCGACCATAACTAAGACGAACATCTTATTAGTATTCAAGATGGCCAAATAAAATGTTTATTTTACTTCGCGAGGGAAATGTCTGTTCCAGCAAGTCTAATAATGCTGTCGATATACACAATAATATTTTCTGAATTACGAATGAAACATGAGGCTCTAAGATGTCTTGAATGCTAGTGAGGTGTTCACCTTTGATATTGATAATCCGGCACGTAAAGGTATGTAGGGCTGTGCAGCTCGTCACAATCAGCAGCAGCAGCATAAATGATAGCTTTTAACCTCGCGAGAAGCCATCTGTGCGCCTGCAGGCGCGAACATTGCGGTTGCGTAGCTTTGTCCCTTCTTCACCGTCATCACCACGTGACAACATTCAGTCGAGAACAGTACATGCATCTTTAAATTCGACGGTGACCGTCGGTGTCAGCGTCAACACGAGCGAACTCAAATGGCCTCGCGATAAAAAAATTACATCGTGACGTCATCATAAAACTGCAGATCGCCAACATTGGTGAAGTCTTCGTCAAGACATTATGACGTCACCTAAGATGGCGCGCCACACAAGGACGCCATGAGATAACACCATCGCTAGGGCAAAAGTGGTCAATTGCGGAGGCAGTGCCTCCGTCTGGGGCACAGAAAGATTCATCGACTGAGGTAAACAATGATTGAGCGGGAGAGGCAAATATCATTACTATCGACTCAGATTAGAGAGCAAGAGATGGTTTTCTATTTCGAATAGGCTTAGGTGTATGTGCACTGTCGTCCGTTATGAAACGGTACAGGTGAGCGCGTGGCCTGCGCTTACAGCGACTGCCTCCAGCATCGTCAACCGACAGCTAAAGAAAGCCCGTCCGCTGTTAGCGTCATCGCTCGTTGCGAGACCGGATGAGGACCGTAATATAGCAGCGCTTGTCCGCCGGTCATGGACCGTTATCTTGTTTGCTAAGCTAAAAGATGACGCCATAAGCGGGCGCGCTTTCTTCACCTGTCGGTTGATGGTGCTGCAGGCAGCCGCCGCAGAGCGCAGACCACGTTCTCGCGTGTTCTCTTTCGTAAAGTTCGACAGTGTATATGACACCGTTTGACTTTTTCAGTGCCTCGACTACTGTATCACCTGTGGGTCTCTTATTCCTTCGCTTATTATAGCACACGTTTTGCACGTCTCATGAGTCAACATGCTTCTCAAACTTTGGCGAGAGCTCATGGTACTTCACGCATTATTGTCGGCATCGGCATTACCACTAATGATGAAAAAAAAAGAAATAAATGTCGGAAATGTCACATTGTGCTCCAGAGAAAGAACATTTGTCCGTACGCGTTCCAAAAGACAGATGACTACAAACTTGCGTCTCGATCATCAACGATATCACACGTCGGAGTGATTGTGACGTTCAATATCGAAATCTCTGAAGTCATTACGGAACCATCTGATGACGTACACTTCCCGTCGACGCTTGGTCAAAGGTAGAATGATCGCGGAAGCAGTACAGTGACACGTGAGGTGCAGAAAGCCTGGGGGGATCGACTAATCAGGTTGTGAACAAAAATAATTAAAAAGAAGATGTCTTTCGTTTTCGTGGAGTCTTAGGCAAATGCACGAGGGACCCGGCGACTATCCCGTCTACCGGTTAAGGAAATAGATGTGCATGTTGGGTGCCGGTGTCACCCTGTTCATATTCGGCTCAGATGCACGCTGAATTGCTGAAAATGGCGCGGAACTTCTGTGAGTACAAGCGCTTTCATTTCATGATCGGCGTGAAGCAACTAGTATGATTTAGCTTTGGAAAGCATAAAACGTCGGGCGGCACTTTTTTCAATATACATAAATCACCATTCACATTCCCTGCACTACTTTTCGCTGCGTTATTTTTGCTTGGATACACCGTTCTTGTTCTTCAGATTTGTTTTTCTATTGGCAGCAATGTTCTTTCACAAGCATCATCTTATATAGTGGATGTGGTTCTCTTATTTTCAGCTTGCCATCTCGGAAATAACGACGTCACATGTAAGGAGGCCGCTCTTTTTGTATTTAAATTACCAAGCTTGTTGTGAACTCTAGTTAATATGGAAACGGAACGGCTATCATTTCATTATGGACAGCTAATTCATTCTTGTGGCTCGAGCACTGTGCGACACTCGTGTTTCTCTCGCAGCACTTTAGCTTCGACTGCCGACTTCCGGTTCAGGTAAATAATCTCTGAGAATTAGCATCATACAAAAGGGTGGCTGTACTTAACAATCAAGATAGACATGTCATCAAAGTAGAAGTGTAGTTTTGTATTGTTTCGAATATAGCCGAATAAATCACAGAAGTAAATAGAAAAGGACATTGGCGTTGCGATTCTTCATGGAGTCCCTGTACCAAGACATTGAGGACAACCAAGAGAGAGATAGAGAGGTTTATTTACAGAAAGGCAGAGAGGTCGACCAGAGTGATCGCATGGTCTAGCCTGCTACTCTACAGTGGAGGAGGGGAAAGGAGAGAAGAAAGAGTGATGGATGACGATGGTAAGTTAGGGAGGTGAGTATGTACAGTCCCGTCAAGGTGGCGTAGTGCTATAGCTGCTCATTCAGTCCAGTGTCTTGTAGGAAAGCTGTGACCGCTCTTGTGACCAGAGTTGTAGTGTTGGCGTCAAGCCAAGGGCCCAATACAACCTCATCAGTTAATAGCCTATTATGCAATCCATCAGTAGATAAACTTTCTTAAACTGCGCGAGAAGACGAAGACACAAGTAAGGAAACATTGAGAACACCACGCCACGAGCGCAGGTGTTCGTGGTGTTCTGAATGTTTCCTTACTTGTGTCTTCGTCTTCTCGCGCAGTTTAAGAAAATTTATCGCAATGAACCAACTAGCCTGCCAGAACGTATTACTGACCTTCAGTAGGGGAACTAAATTTGCGTCGCTCACGTGTGTATGCTGGGCAGCTAAAAAATATCCGCTCAAGTGTTTCTGGCACTTGGCACTGATCACAACTGAGACCGGTATCACTGCAGCCGATGATATGTGCATAACGTCTTGTGAAAGCCACACCAATACGAATTCGGTGAATTATACTTGCGTTGTGGCGTTTTAATTTACGAGGCATGCAGAACCTCATTTCCGGATGCCATTTGTGCAATCTCCGGTGTCGTCGCTCCGCTTTGGTCCAGTGCTCAAGTGTGAGCTTACGCATTAGATACCGAAGCGGGGCGTTCGTGTCTGGCCGTGAAAACGCAATGCGCACTTCAGGGCCACTGGTCAAGGCTCCTTTAGGTTCGGCGTCTGCCTCTCCGTTTCCCAATATGCCGCAGTGGTCAGGAATCCAGTGGAAGGTGACGAGGTGGCCATTTGCTGAAGCAACGTGTAGAAGCTCCGCAATTTCTATGGCTAAAATATAATATGGACCTTGTCTATTGGCGCAATTAATGTTTTGCAAAGCGGGTTTGGCATCGCAGAATATCGTCCATGTACGAGGTTGCATTCCAGAAATGAATCCTATTGCCTCCCGGACAGCAACAAGCTCTGCGGCAGTTGATGTGGTCTTGTGGTCTACTTTGAACCGTCGAGCTATAACCATTTGGGGGATGACAAAGGCTGCAGCGGAGGCACATATCGTGGTGGAACCATCGGTGTACACGTGCACTGTACCACCGTACGCTGTATAAATGTGATGTAGGGTCACTTGTTTGAGGTCAGTTGATGAAACTAGGGACTTCTTTGTAATCCCAGGAATCACAAGTCTAACAGGTGGTTTAGGCCGAAACCACAAAGGCGTGCCAGCAATTCTCGGGGAAAAAACTTGATGTTAGAATGTTTTTATACCGTGATATAGCTCTTGAAAAATTGCCGTCGGGGTAGGTAAAACGGAGTGCTGATAGCGGGTGCTGCCTGTGTCGGGTCAACAGGCGAAGATACAGTCGAAGTTGTTCGCAGCGCATGTATACACTGATGGGACAAGCTCGAGCTTCCGCGATAGTTTGATTCCTTGACGTACAGCGTGGTAGGCCCAAGCATGTTCGCAATCCCTGAGCTTGAACATTCTCTAGCGCGTTCACACAGCTCGGTCTCATGTTTGAGAGCACCGGCATGCTGTACCGTATATATCCTACAAACAGCGCATTGTAGAGTTAAAGTGACGATTCTGACGGGCCCCATCTTGCTCCTGCCACAGTCCGAAGAACGAGAACAAATCTTTTCAATTTTGATTTCAGAGCTGCGACGTGTCTCGACCAAGATAGGTCCCTGTCTATGATTAGCCCAAGGAACTTGTGGTGCGTTACAGTACGTATCCCCGTTCCATTATTAGTTATATGGTATCTTCACATAACTTTGCGCGTGAATGCAAACACTGCGCATTTGTCAATGGAAAGAGTGAGACCCTGGCGCCGTAGATATTTGGCTGTTATCACCACTGCACGTTGAAGTCGAGCACGCGATTGCGGACGAGTAACTCCGGACGCCCAAATGCATATGCCATCCGCATATGCGCTGACCTTTACCGTGCTGGGAAGTCCAATCATCGTAACGTTGCACAGAATTGGGCTGAGAACTCCCCCTTGGGGAACACCACGGTGAATATTATATCGATCGGTGTCTCCGTCGCCTGTCGTCATGTAAATGGTACGGCCACTAAGGTAACTTACGATCCAGGCGTACAGTCGTCCGCCCACGTTTAAATCTTTCAGTGCGTCAAGGATTGCATAATGATTTACATTATCGTTGGCGCCCTTAATGTCTAGGAAGCCGCTACTACTCTACGTCGGCTTCTTTCCTCTTCAACATTTGAGATCAAGTCGACCACACCATCGACTGCAGATCGTCCTCTTCTAAAGCCGTTCATAAATGCAGGAATGCAATTATTGCTTTCTAGAAGCCACTGTAATCTTGACGGTCCATTACTTTCCCGACGCAGCTGGCTAAGGCGATCGGCCTGTAGGAGGAAAGGGCATGAGAGCACTTCCCTGGTTTCAGCAACGCAATAATGCGACTGCATTTCCATTTAGCTTAGACATTTCCCGACTCCCACGAGTTGTTATAGTGGGACACCAGGATACGTCGTGCTTCTGTATCAATATGGTGAAGAGCCACGGCTCGAAATGGTTGACAATTGTGGAATTGTCAGCAGACTTTGTACCACCCGCCAGTTCTTAGATAGGGGTTGCCTTCGGTCGATAGATCCACAGAATGTCCTCCGCCGCTGCCTGTCAATCTTGTCGAGGTGCCGAAGAACGTGTCGTTGAACTCGGCGACCGAACGAGACGTCAGACGGGGATTTCGTTCTTCTGTGTCGTAGTTCTGCGCAGCGACGGATTGCGCAAAGGGCCTCGTATTGGGAGTCGGTTGCTGAACTCTGGATCGGTAGGTTAACCTGTCTGGTTGTGTCGCGTAGACAAGAAGCAATGATATTCTCTGTTGCCGATGATACAGTCGTGTGCCAACAGCCCATCTTGACAGATGCCTTGAACAAGGTCCAGTGTATTTGACGAATGTAGCGTGAAGCTGAGCGGCGAAACCACCTAACCTGAACATAGGTTGGGAGGTGATCGCTACCACGAGTCTCCAGATCCGTGCACCAACATGCCGTATACAGGCGGCTCCTGGATACAAAGGTAAGGTCGATGCAGCTGCTATAAGAAGTATCACGAATAAATGTAGGTGACCCGTCATTGAGTGCGCTTAGTCCATAAGTGCAGATAAAGTTCGCCGAGTCTCTGCCACGGCAATTCATTGCAGTGCTACCCCAGAGGGGATGATGTGAATTGAAGTCACCAATCACAATGTGTGGGCTTTGTGCGGCTTGCAGCACGGTCTTCAGATGGGAGCAGTCGATCTTCGCGCTTGGGTGGATGTGTCCTTTGATTAATGAGAACGTCCGCCTTTCATGTGTTATAATCAGGCTCACGTAATCGTTGTTAGTATACGGCACGATGTCGTGTCTTAAGTACGCCAGATCTTGTCGTGTACAAACTAGTACGTGTACGTTGATCGCTGCGAGACCACGTTTGGATATAAACAGAGATGCGAAAAGTCGAATCCATGTTTGGCTCGCAGACAAGAATAACTGGAAATTGTTATTTAAAAACTCATTGCCGACAAACGTCTACGTAGAACTTGAGCATTCCATTGCATACCAAGCGACTGCCGCATGCGTTCTTCGAACATCAATGCCATGTTCGCCTTACGAAGAACCACTACAAGTGGCTCCAAAACTTCCTGTAGCTGTTCAGCAGCCTTAGCAGCGGGCGTGTTTAGGCCGCCAAGAATCTTGCGCATGGAACCCATCAAATTTTTCAGCATATACGTGATGTCTGCATTCTTCATCTTTTCATTGTCTTCATTACGTGCAGCGGCACCATACCATGAGGGCGTACACGCGGCTCTTGATGGTAGTGAAGGCCACTGAAGCTCCGACATATTCAGGGCTAATGACTGCTTGCCTTGCGCTTGTGTATACTGTGACGGTGCTGTGTCTTGCGTATCATCCTTTCTGAACGGTAAACGCAGGCGAGGAGGTGGTGAAGGCTCGGCTTTGGGTGTTGATTAGTGATGCAGAACTATCCATGGTACTATCGATACTATCGATAGCCGAGTCACTATTTAACTATCGATGGTAAACAATACTGTTGATAGTGCTATCGATAGTAAAAATTTCGATGGTACTATCGATAGTATAAAATCAACATCACAAGCTCATTGCAGAATAAACTTGGTTCCCCGCACGCGTGGTACATAGTGGAGCCGGAGGAGCAGGCTGATTTACATGCGAAGCAGCAGTGTTTATCGCGTAGAAGAATCAATAC
The DNA here is from genome assembly GCF_013339695.2 of Rhipicephalus sanguineus. Classification (NCBI taxonomy): domain Eukaryota; kingdom Metazoa; phylum Arthropoda; class Arachnida; order Ixodida; family Ixodidae; genus Rhipicephalus; species Rhipicephalus sanguineus. Next base: position 171,740,751 of record NC_051182.1, read on the forward strand.
TAGTGATGCAGAACTATCGGTAAATTGACTATTGATAATATCGATAGTTTTTTGAAACTATCGATAGTACTACTATCGACAAACTATCGATAGTGCAATCGGTATAGTACCATGGTTAATATTACTAGCGGTATTACTGCCACGCGCGTGTATTGATTTGTTTCGATGTATTCAGGTATCACCCACAAAGACTATTAGGAACGTTTGACGCAGACCGAGCCGTAATGTTAGCGAAGCTTTACGATTGTTTGAGATCATTCTATTGAGATTACGCGCCGAACGCGGTTAGTCAAGTTTATTCGAGAGCTTACGCGAGCACCAACGATAACGCTGGAAGATTCGATGGCTGTATAAAAGAGGACGCGTTCCACCGATGATCAGATTACTCGACGGCCGACGACTGTTCTCGCTGCTATCAGTGCGCAGCCTGTACCGTTTGTATTTTGAGTTTTGATTTTCTGGGGCCAAGATCGCCCAAATAAACAACTCCGTATTTCCCAGTCTTGTTGCAGCATTCTTCACCGTCACAACCACGTGACAATACTATCGATAGTGGTGTGAATAATGATGCTGTTGCGGGCCGGCCATATTGGCAAAATATTTGCGATAGCCTACTATCAGCTTCGCTTAATTTATGAGTAATTTTTCGCGAAAGAAATAAATTAATGCGCAGTGAAAATAGCGGCATATGTCCATCAATAAATTCACATCCAAAAGCAGCCAGTTCCACCTTGCAATTAACAAACTTTGTTCATGATATTTTATTTTATTTTGAAAACATAGAATGCAACATAAATTTAAAGCCGCACAGTTCCACTGCATGTAACGCCTTCCTTCCCGCTACAGCTGAATAGCTTGACTTTATGACCACGTGTCCGCGAAGCACTCAGGTGAATAACAGAAGCATGTATCAGCCTGCTCCTCCGGCTCCACTATGTAGTACCATGCGTGTGGGGAACAAAGTTTATTCTGCAATGAGCTTGTGGTGTTGATTTTATACTATCGATAGTACCATCGAAATTTTTACTATCGATAGCACTATCAATAGTATTGTTTTCCATCGATAGTTCGATAGTGACTCGGCTATCGATAGTATCGATAGTACCATCGATAGTTCTGCATCACTAGTACGCGCAAGTATGATGTTTATGTCAAAGATTTAGGAGCCCTTACTTTATGGGGCATGTAGGGGTAAGCAAACCTTGCTTTGTGCAGGCTAAGGTTCGGGCGCCGGCGCCGGCACCGGCACGTGTGGTCATGTATTCATATTCAGGCGACAATGAATTATGGCAATGGGAAATGAGACGTAATCACGATAAAATATCAGATTCCCATATCAGAAACGGCTGACCACCGAATTGGGCACGATCGGCAGGGCATGAATTATTTGAAAATGGCGCATATAAATGTACATGACACTGGCGCTTATGCGAAGCCGCATTTTCTGTAGTATCGCCAGCGCCGGTTTTTTTTTCGTTTTTTGCGTATTGAAACGGCGAACCGCAAATCTGTAGTTAATAAAACTTCGCTTCAAAGGAATTTTCCGGTACGTTTTTTTTGAAGCCATGGCCTTGCAGACTTCAAATTTCTGCATGCATCAATATCAGCAGTCCCAATGTCACCTCAGCGAGTGGGCCGCAGTCACTAAATGCGGTGCCGTGCCGCAAAGGCCGGGGCAATGAAAACGCTCCAGCGGGGTTACGGGGGTACTTGAAGATGTCAGCTAACATTATCACTTGAAAAAAGAATCGTCGCAGCTCGTATATGGGTCATTTCTGAAAGGGATCTGGAGTCACTATTCGAAAAACATCAGTACTGATCTTGCAGTTCTTGTTGGACGGTTATGATTCGACACATGTTGACCAGATAGAATGCACTACGAAAACAATGCTTGAGGTCAGTCATGTCTGTGCAGTTCATGTCTGTGCAGGACGAAGACAGTCATGTGCGGGCCGGGCAACTGCGAAAGTTTCGTAGGCCGCGTGTTTGAGACCCGGGGTTAATATTGTATCGATTTTTCGAAGTCCCGTCGATGTGCGCTGCACGAATACAGAAATTCGGCGCGTACGCCGCATTTCACATAAGTGGCCGGATGTCGAGCTCTTCTGAAGCGTAATAACAGAACGCGAGTGCACAAGAGATAAGAGATGTCAGTAGTTACTGCGCGTTTGTGAGACGAAAACCATAGATATCTATGTGTCAAGGTCGTGTCAGGTAGGAACAATATAGTTGACATCACCTCTGCAACTTCCAGTGAGCGAAAAAAACACGCATGGGCACGCGAGTGGCGCTTCTGCTTCGTCCACTTCGCCTTCGCGCTATCGCCTGCGCCCCAGTGCAGTAGGGACGTAAATAAGGATGACTCATGCTCCACATTGATACTGCGGCGATGGCTCCGCCAAGTCCGCGCCGTCTAGGTGGAGGCAGCTGCGCGTTCGCTTATCGTGGCTACCATGTCCTATTTCGCCGCTTCTACACGCTTGGGTATCGGTTCTTGCGATGTCCTCGCATATTGAAAACTCCATCACACGGAGCCCATGCGTGGCCGCGGGAACCGAGAGCTTAATCCACTGCGCTATGGGTCCCACAAAGCTTTCGTATCCGTATTCTTAAAGAATTCTCAGCATCCCCTAATTTTTTTTTCTACACAAGTACGGTTACAGCATGCGTATATCTAGTTTCGTAAATGTCAACCTAAGGTACAACGCCTCTGCATCTAATCGTCTGGTCAGTTCCTGACCCTACAATGTGTAGCGAAACCTTGTAGATGAGTAATGGTTTGCGCTGTCTAGCGCCTTCTAGTGGGTCGTCCTCTTTGGCTCTTCCCGCTCGCGCTGTGAGTCTGTGTTTTGCCTTCACTGTCGCCATCGCGCATCGTCGCCGAGTGCCGTGAAATAAACACCTCAACAAATTGGTGAACGTTCTGGGTATCGATCCCCGTACCATGTCTGAGTCTGAAAACATCCGAAACGTAATGAAGGGCATTGAGGACGATGCCTTCACCATTCTACTCGTCAAAAACCCTGGCACAGTAGCTGAGGTCATAACGATGTTCCACAGCTAGGAGGAGCTCCTCCGGTAGTGTTCGATGACCCGTCGTTTTCCATAACGCGACGCAGGGCTTGCTGGCTTGGCGGTAATATCTGACTAGGGCGCGTTGTTGCAAGAAAAGTCATTCGTGCGGGAGGAATTTGCACGCCAGTTCTCTCTCCTGGCCTTTGCCCACCTGCCGCACGTTCAACAGTCGTCGACCACACTTCTTCCTACCCTCCGCCGAGTGATTGAGCAGCAAATTGCGGAGGTCATGCCTGAGTACCACCAGCAACCTGCGGCTTGTGCGCCACAGAGTTACGCTCAAGTTGTCGCCAGGACGCCCCAAGTAATTCCTACGGCTGCCCCACTGAGTTATTCCGAAGCCACCACTAGACCTCCGTCCTTCGAAGCGGCTGTGCCGGCTATGTATGGTGAGGACATTCCTAGGTCCTGACAGCAGCCCACCATGCAGCTGTTTCAGCAGCCACCCCTTCACTCGCGTCCACAGACATGGGTGTGACCTGCCCCGGCGAACCATGGCGCACACCTGACAATCGGCCCATCCGCTTTACATGCGGTTACGCCGGTCACGTGGCCCGTAATTGCCATCGCGTGCAGCCGCTTCGAATCGTGTCACCTGTCACCAGCCAGCCCAGCCGCCCATTCTACGACCCGCCTCCGCCTATGTCACCGACCCCACGCCCAGCTCCATCTACTCACCGCTCTCCGTCTCCACTGCGTCGCTCACTGTCACCCATGCGGCCACGTTCGGCCGCACAAGCGCAGGAAAACTAGTCGTTGCCGTCCACGAGGCAAAAGGTGGGACGCTATCGAACTGTGAAAGCCCTCAGCGAAGTTCATCGAATGTAATAGGCGTGTTTGTGGACAGTATTGACGCATCTGCCCTAATCTGCATTGGAGCCGCCGTATTCGTTATGGACGGAAAACTTTGCCGCTTACTTCGAAAAGTGATGACGCCACTTTCTGGGATGTCCCTCTACCGCGAGCTCCCAGATTATTCATCGTACAGCAGTATGCACGGCTCGCATCGTCATTCAGGACGTTCTGTACGACGTCGAGTTCATCATAATTGCGGCATGCTCTCACGACGTCATCCTGGGATGGGATTTCCTCTCCCACCACGACGCCGTAATTCGTTGCGCACCAGCCGAAATCGAACTCTCACCGTTCTCACATTTGACGCCGACAGACAGTCCAGCGGCAGTGAGCAAGATCCTCGTCCAAGACGATACGAAAGTGCCTCCAAACTCGTAAACGGCTGTGACGGTCTACTGCGCCGGTCCCTCCGACACCATCGCACTCCTTTCGCCATCTGACCACCTTTGCACTATGAAAGGGTTGCTGGTACATTTTGCGACCGTGCTAGTCACTCAGGTCAGCAACGCTATTTTTGTTACCAACCCGTCACCGTACATTGTTACGTTGGCTCCACGGGAATGTCTCGGCAGAGTGGAGCCGGTCGAAGACGCACAAGTTCTTGACGCACCTTATGAGTCGCACTGTACCAGTTCCCGTACCATCAGTGCTGTTTCCACGTCCGATTCGTCACCCGTTGATGTAATTGGTCCCTCCATTGCTGACAACCTTACGTCGGTCCAGCGTTCCCAGCTGCTGTGCCTGTTGGAAGAATTTCGTTCTTGTTTCGATGTCGGGCAAACTTCTTCCGGCCGCACGTCGGCTATTACGCATCGCTTCGACACTGGCGCCCAACCACCACTGCGGACACATCCATGTCGCGTGGCTCCCGCTGAACGTCGGGTAGTTATTGAGCAAGTCGACGATATGCTTCGACGCGATGTAATTCGGCCCTCGGACAGCCCATGGGCGTCTTCTGTTGTTCTCGATGCGAAGAAGGACGGTTCTGTGCGGTTCTGTGTGGACTATGACGGCTCAGCAAGATCACCGGCAAGGATGTTCATCTACTGCCGCGAATCGAAGACGCGATTGACAGCCTCCAAGGAGCAGATTTCTTTTCATCTCTCGATTTGCGCTTGGGGTACTGGCAAGTACCAATGGCTGAAGACGCTCGACCGAAGACAGCCTTTGCCACGCCCGAGAGCTTGTACGAGTTCAACGTTATGTCGTTTGGTTTGTGTAATGCGCCCGCGACCTTCGATCGCATGATGGACACTGTTCAGCGCAACTTGAAATGGTACACGTGCTTGTGTTACCTGGACGACGCCACACATCTCCAATGTCTGCGGCATGTTTTGACACGTTTGAGCAACGCCGGGCTCCAACTGAATCTGAAGAAGTGCCGATTTGCAGTACGGAAGCCGACAATCCTAGGCTACGTCGTGTCCAAGGACGGAATCCTTCCCGACCCGGCCAAGCTTCGGGCCGTGGCCGAATTTCCCAAACCTACGTCCGTGAAAGACCTGCGCAGTTTCGTAGGACTGTGTCCATAATTTCGACGCTTCATACAAAACGTTGCCATCATCACATCGCCGCTGACGAAGCTCCTTGGAAGTAACGGGCCCCTCAATTCGTGGTCGTCCGAGTGCGACGACGCGTTCGCAAAGCTCCGTCATTTGCTGACATCTCCTCCCATCCTACGCCACTACGACCCTACCGCCTCAACGGACGTACACACGGACGCCAGCGGTGTAAGCCTCGGAACTGTCCTTGCGCAGCGCAAACTAGGCTTTGCAGAATACGTAGTGGCATATGCAAGCCGTACACTTATTAGAGCCGAGACAAATTACACCGTCACGGAAAAAGAGTGCCTGGCGATCATATGGGCCCTTACAATGTGCCGACTTCTCTGTAGGGCCGCCCATTTGATGTCGTCACCGACCATCATGCACTATGGTGGTCCTCGACATTGAAGGACCCCTCAGGCCGTCTCGCCAGCTGGGCACTTCGCCTGCAAGACTACGACATCCGCGTGCTGTACCGCAACGCACGCCAGCATGCCGACGCCGAAGCCCTCTTGCTCCCCCTTGCCTGACGACAATTTCGCTTGCTCAGTATCTAACATCACTGTGCCACCGACGTTCACACCATCGTTTCCGAACAGCGCAAGGATAAAAGGATAGACTCGCTGATCGACCTGCTAACTGATCCGTCGGCAACACCATCCACTCGCGCGTTGCGTCGTCAAGCCCACCATTTCGCCATTCGTGACGACCTACTGCACCGACGCAATTACAACGCCGACGGCCGCCAGTGGTTACTAGTGATACCCCGCAGTCTGCGTTCTGAAATATGCGAGTCCTTCCACTCTGATCCGCAGTGCTCGCAATCTGGGGTATCCAAAACTTTCCAGCGCATTCGACAACGATACTTCTGGCGAGGGATGTACCGCTACGTGCAGAAGTTCGTTCGCTCCTGCCTCGATTGCCAACGCCGAAAACCTTCAACGCACGTGTCGCCAGGCGGTCTACAACCATTACCTTGTCCTAACAATCCGTTTGAGCACGTGGGCATCGATTTGTATGGACCACTTTCTCCGACGTCGGCTGGTAACCACTGGATCATCGTCGCTCTTGACCATCTAACGCGATACGCCGAAACCGCCTCCCTCCCAGCGGCTACAGCGCGCGATGTTGCCTCCTTCCTGCTACACCGCTTCATACTGTGTCATGGTCCACCCCCGGAGCTTCTCAGCGATCGAGGCCGTGTCTTCTTGTCGGAAGTTGTGGAAGCCATTCTCAAAGAGGACCATGCTGTTCACCGCAAATATACTGCTTACCACACGCAGACGAATGGCCTAACCGAACGCTTTAACCGCACGCTCGGCGACATGATCTCATTATACGTCGCCGCCCATCACACAAATTGGGATGCCATTCTGCCCTTCATCACCTACGCCTACAACACCGCCCCCTCAGAGCACTACTGGTTTTTGGCCCTTCTTCTTACTCTACGGAAAGGCACCCGTCGCACACCACCGACATAATACTACCGTACAAGCCGGATCCATCTGAGCGTGCGCCTATTTCTGACACAGCCAGGCTTGCTGAAGAGTGTCGCGAGCTTGCCAAGACCTTACGACATATAAACAAGAGCGGCAGAAGAGCATTCGTGATGGGACCACCACTTCTGAGCCCACGTTCCTCCCTGGAGCGCTCGTACGGCTCTCGGTCCCTATCACTGCAACTGGCCTCTCTTCAAAACTACTGCCGATATACGAAGGCCCCTACCGTGTTGTCGAGCGCACATCCCCGGTCAACTATGTGATCGAGCCCATCGAACCATCCTCGGACATGCACCGTCGAGGGCGCGACATCGTCAACGTGGAGCGGCTGAAGGCCTACTATGACCCGCTCATAGTGACAAGTTGTTAGGTCGCCGGGCGGCTCCCTTTTCGTACCCGGCGTAATTGTAGCGAAGCCTTGTAGATTAGTAATGGGTTGCACTATCTAGCGCCTTCTAGTGGGTCGTCCTCTTTGGCTCTTCCCGCTCGTGCTGTGAGTCTGTGTTTTGCCTTGACTGTCGCCATTGTGCATCGTCGCCGAGTGCCGTCAAATAAACACCTCAACAAATGATTCGCTTTCCAAGCAAAAGCTCCATAAACTTTTAAGGCCTCTCTCCCTCCAAGCTTCATGTGTTCACTTTGCTATATTTATTTACTCGAAACATCATGAAATGTATTTCGCAGTCGCAGCTATCACTGCATCACTCCAAATAGACTGAACACTTCTGTAACGTTCCTACAGAGAAGTACCTTGTCTAAAATATATGGTGGCTATGTTTTTGCGCGCGTCCGACGCAGTCAGCATAAGTTTGCTACGACAATATATCCATTGCAAAATAAACCAGTGGCGAGTTCACCATCGCTTGGATTTCGTTCAGTGGAACGAACGCTTCGATAGCCTGATCACTCTTTCCTCGATTCTTCTTGCAGTATTGTATAACAAATGCGAGGCATTAAACTACTTGGAGACGCCTGCCGGAAGCGTAAGTGCAGTTGTTTCTATCTGCATAAAAAAATAAAGGCCAGAACTGACGCATCGCGTGCACACACGCATAATAGTAGATATTTCGTTTTTTTAGTGATATTTCTTAGATATTTCGTTTTTTCGAGCCTACGCCGCCTGCTTTTGACCCAAATCTCAAACTGTTCTGCTTCTCCGATTGCGACAGAAGCCTACCCAATGCAGCTGGCGGACACGTAGGCTTGAAGGCCCAATTCTAACACTCGCTACTGTCACGGCTGCGCAGGAACGCAAGCTGCGTTGCAAGCGCTGCTGTGCATGGCCATGGCCGGGCTGGAAAGGCACGCGAACGTTTCTTGGGAGCACTGGCGCGCCTTTCCAACCCGGCCGTGGCATGACATCACTGCTTCGCCACTTGCTCCTGAGGCTACTCTCAGCAGAGAGCTGCCTTTTGATAAAACTTTTCCCTCGCATACAGCTGCGTTCTAACTCAGTTTTCCCGTACCTCAGCTTCACCATTTCAAGCGCGCCTCCCAGTAGCTCACCCTCCCCGCACGCCTCACCCTCACCCTCAACAACACATATATAACAGCCCAGCCCAGTCTTCTTTGGTCACAGGCAGTTTCATCTGTTTACTCGCCAATGCAGTTAACCTGGCGAACGTTTAATTCTGGAAGAGTACTGAAAGTTAAAATGCATTTGTTGAAATATGTCAGGAAGATAACACTATATTAATTAATCAGGAAGTTCAAATACCACCACATTCTGTACTTTCTCTTCATACGCGAAGACAGGCGCTGATTAAAGAAGCTCACGGTAAGAAAATATCTGGGAGCGTGATGCGTGTTTTGGAGAACGGGAAGAGTTTTCCCATTTTATGAAGCTCCGGCAATGGAGACCGAATAGCAGCCCCTCGTAATGAGTTGGGATTGGGTAGTCCAGTGAGCACAATGTGTTTTTGTTAAATAGGCACCATCATTCTTATTATCAGACACACAAAGTCTATTTTTACGAGAAATATTTACTTCCATCGGCTAAGTATGAGTAATGGGTCAGGGAAAGAAAACTGCTTCTGAGGGGGGGGGGGGGGGGATGGCGGGGTTACTTTCAGTGTTCACTCCATAGAAGAATAAAATGGGCCGAAATGGCTGTGTTTACACTTCATCTGCAACTGAACTATACATTGCCAGTCCAGCATGCAACTTTTCGCAAGGCGGCGGAAAGGTTATGGAAGATGTTAGATGTCGGCGTTTCTCGTTGCGCAGTACTAGCAGACTAGCGGGCAAGATGGCCGCGAAGGCAGCGGAGGGAGCTGGCGATGAAAATGTGGTGGCGCGACCTGGGTGTGGGACGCGACGAGCGACACCTGCAGTGTGGATCAACGTTTTCGGTTAATGCTGCGGTGGTTCAGGAACTTCCATTGATTGCCGCATTTTGTTGCGAACGATCCGCGCAACTAAGACTGCAATCCAGGGCAAATATTGCGCATATCTTCACGCACGACCACTCCGATCGTCTCAAGCAGCTTGTTTGCGCCAAGAGCTTGAGCGATGGCGTATTTTTTGTAGTCAACAAACTGTAATTGCGTTGCCTCGTCCGCATCTCTTGCGTATTCTCCGTGATTCAGGCGTCCGAAACGAATTGTGCATCCGTCTTCGTCGGGTTCCTGCAGACTTCTCTCTCGAGGAAGCTGACATTTTCGTCTTCGTTATCTGTTTCAGTGCGTGTGGCGGATCAAGAGAGTCAATTGCTCCTTGTGGATTGCAATGTTTTCCTTCGCGTGCTGCAGCCGCGTTTTCAGCACGGCTGCTGCGTTTTCTTAGTGATCGACACCCGCAAAACACCTAAGGAATGTCGTACAAAATAGATCTCAGGTTTGAAATATGTACTCACAGCTCTCGAATCACGTCATCGAGGCATCTTCTAGATTACATTACACAGGCCAAAAGTTTTCATATGAGTCCCAAGTGTTCAATGCGATGACTCGGTCACATGTTTGTGGGCCAACTTTTTCGAGCGTCTCCTGTCGGCATAGCCCGTCACCGTGTCTCATTTCGTCGCCCGTCACGGTAGCGCGTTCGGTCAGGAAAAGCTCGCGAGAACGCGCGATCGCCCGCGAAAGACGACGCCACGTGCGCGTCTCCGCGTGCATATAAGATGGCGCTTTGGCTCAGGAAAAGCTCTGTTTCTGCGATGGACGCTGTCTGCTATGCTGTATGTAGCAGACAGCGGTCCTCTCACTGCTATTTACGTGTACTTATAGGAAATACAGGTGCTGCGCACCTTCCCAGGTTTCAATATTCAGTATAATATAGCAAAGGTAGGAAATGGAAATAGGGGTGATGAGGAGGAAAAAGACGAGCTAACGCCACCAGTGCCGCCTCTTCCTTTGTCTTCGCACCACTTGCGCGTAGCTGTCCCAATTTTGGCTCTTTAAGCAGCGATGCACGAAACATTAGCCTCTCCTTAGGCTATCGAAGCAAGATCGATGAAGCTGGGATAAGTGCTGCCATCATTTCTGCAGTCGCGGTTATTGGGTTTCATGGTCTTGTCGAGAAGAGTCCCACACTGTACTAGTAATCTTACGGTAACGGCTAGTTCCACAATGCGGGGTGGGTTTAGTGTCTCAGCAGCTACGTCTTTGTTCACGGGTTCCACTACATGGACAAAAACCTCCACCAGATGCAGCGCACATTTGACATTGAAGAACATGAACTCAATCTCGTAAAGATGCAACATTTTGTTGGCAGAACCCGCGCGCCGACCATGTTGTAGTTCATCGATAATTTAACCGTCCGCCATGCGCGTCGGCTCTTATACATGCAGGATTGTAGAATTGAGCGTTATCACTGGCGATTGCATCAGTTGGAGAATAAACTTGATTACTCTCTTTACATGCGCAATCTAATACGGGGTCTCAAACAAAAAACAATCGGTAAGGTTCCGAGAAATTCCGCCGTGGTGTGTGCCGTGCGGCGGTTAAACTTGTAATATGTCGGTCACAGGAATATGCAGACAGGAGTATGTATAGCAATATTTCGGCCAGTGATGACACTAAAGTAGCTGGACGGAGCATCGCCACTGCACGAGAGGCGATCTTGCAACCGGTAGTTCTCCCGCATGTGAAGGAAGCTCCCGTCTACTACGGTAGTAAATGCGCGTTAAGCTGTTCTGTGGTCGCATTTGTCGACTTTAATTATTACTTTCTTCATGTTGCTACAGCAATACAAAATGGCATTCGACAGCCAGTGATGCAGATGAATCTAAACTAAGTACACTTTCCAATGCGATAAGATATTCACATGAGTCTAACGTCTTTCTGGAAGTGCACCTATAGGCATAACGCCATGGTTTTGCGCTATGATTATGTTTCTTTCCTTAAATATGCGCACTCATCGCACACTTACAACGCCTAGATTCGCATATTTCTTGTAACTGTCTTTTGGAGCATTGTGTGACGTTTCATTTTCACGAACAGAGGAAAGGTTTTAAAAATGCCAGCTTCTCTGTTCCCAACTCACATGGGTCTGTAAAGCAGAAACTATGGACATATTTCTGAGTGACCAAGAAATGCTTCTTTGGGATCACTATCTAGTTTTTGGGCTGAGATGAAATGCTATATACAAATGCTCAAAAATGCACTACCTTCATACGTCACACAGGCCGATGCACCAGCCGCCGTCCTGCAGCCATATTTCTGTAACCTTCCCAGTGTTCCTGCGGGTGGAAACTCCTCATACCTCCCATGGGACGCGCTCTCTCATGCTGATACGCTGTGGCAACGCCGCTTGCACCACTGGCGGCTGCCGAATATGCAACTAGAAATAATTCACAAACAAAACATTTATTTCCTAACGTTACCGCCAAGATCAGCAAATAGAGGGAAAGGGTGTGAAACTGAAAGCGGGAGGTTTACCGCGGAAGCTATCGTTTCCCACTTCGCATACAAGCGGAATGTGTTCGTGCTTTCTTGCAGGTCCGCTGGCCGCTCGGTCGACGCATCCACTCTTAAAATTCAGTTAAGATTTCTTTTTTTAATTTTGTTCGCGTGTTATGACGTGAACAAACTAAAGCTCGCCGATTTCTCAATAAGGCAAAATTCAATTAACACGAGAAAACATACCTCCTTCTTCTTTAATTGCACACAACAGTCACACACGTAGTGTGACAATAAAAATCTGCCAAAGCAACTTTTATTCACAACTGAAATATGTACCTAATGAGCTAACACTGAATCCAGAGTAACCGACCCAATGCAAAAACCATTAACAATCACGAGCAGGCCACGTCGCCCCTCATTCAGTCATGTCTATTATGACGGCGCACATATTTTTCTTACAGAACTTGAGTACCAAACAAGACAGAACTTCAGGGGACGATGTAGGCGTGAAGCGATGAGCGATCATTGAACATCGAATGCTGCTGGCGATAATGTTTCGGCAACTTGATTTGTCTTAGTCAGGGCAGCAGTTAGCATACTGCCTTGACGAAGAAAAGACCGCTTGTCAAAACATTGGCTCCAGCGGCATTCCCCGGTAAACGATTTCCTAAAGCATCAGTGAGTCCATAACACGTATTTAAGCATATAACACGTATTAGGAGTAAAGGCCCACAAAATTTCAAACTGGCTACATGCATTTCCAAGAAGAGGAATCAAAAGCTTATAATTTATTAACATCGTTTCACCTACATGCCAAAATTAAAAGATGAAAAAACTCTTTAGCTGAACCAACAGGCACTGAAGCTTTTCATTAAACGTATTTTGCCGGCAATATGTAGGCTCTCATCATGACGACTTAGTCTAGCGACACTGATATTATGTCAGTGCAGTCCGGCTCGCAGAAGTGGATTTGTTGATGCACTCATTGAAACTAAATACCTGCTCAAATAATGTGCCCAAGTACTTCTGCTCACCCACTGTCACTAGCAATCCCCACGGAACTGGAACTGGAACTGGAAATCTCAGGGTTAACCCACCGCAGAGCCGCGCAAACTTGTGATCCTCTGATTTAGCCATCTACGTCTCATGTATCGTTGACCTGCTTGACGTGGCTCACTCCGGCTTCCGTTCGCTGGACGCCACATCAAATGTCTTATTTTTCGCGTTTTCATATTTGGCACGCTAACCGAGCGAGATAACCGAGCGCTAGCCAGCTTGTGATATCGCTGAATGAGGGGCAAGGGTGAGCGAAGGCGAGCGCTGCGAACACAGTTCAACCAGTTCACGAGCTGCACTCGATTTAAAATTGCCCAAATAAGAAATAAAAAAGACAAACAAAAGAAGAGTTCTTTACACTTCAATTGAATTTATTTCTTTGTAAAAACTCGTCAATGACAATGAATGTGTATATCCACATCAACCTCATCTCATCAACCAGACCATAATTGCCCAGCAACCACTACGAGCGCGCATGTTCTTTGAAAGTGAAACTGGCTCTAAGTCTCCGGGGCCGCACTATACTGCAGCGCAGCATTCGGCGGAGTGCGTTCCGCACGTTCCGACATTTCCGGCAAGAGCTGAAGCTAAGAATGCCAGTGCTGCGAGACAATTGCAGCGGAACCGCAAACTGACTCCTAAAGTATCATTCCAGGGCGGCCATGTTATCCATGCCAATCTTCATGTAATATGGAATTACGTATTTCAAAAATGCATGAAGTGGTTCGACTCAGCAGCTTGCTCTGTAGTGTGGAATGTCTATATTGTAAGAGTGAATGACGTTTGTTGGCAGCCATGGTTTCGCCACTTGAATATGCAGCCGGTCATGTTTGCACCCTATGATTGGTACGTCCCAAGGGGATTTCGTAGCCTCAGGCCCACACAGAATGCGGTGCTGCCAGTTATTGTACCCACATATAGTGACAGAGAAGGAAACTCGTTCTTCGCGTACACTTTTTTTGTCAGGGAGCTCATAAACATGCAGGATATCCCCTCCAAATCCAGAGCTCACTGTCCTCTCCAGCATATCTCACTCCCATTTCTTGCAAATATGAGCCATAATTAATGAGATTTCGGGGCACTTTCATGCCAAAGATATTTCCTGTCATATTTTTGGTCGGCCTGTGCAGTTGACAAGGCCACATGACACTGTAAAAAAAAACAACTCGCTAGCCTGCTTGCAACAATCAAATGGTTACGCGCTCGATTTTAGTACAACGCCGGAAAGTTCCGGCGCTTGGACACCAGCGCGCTCGAAGGGCGATCCAGCCTCCCTAGTTTATGTGCATGTCAATCCACATGTAGCTTTAAAGTAGATATCACGTATGGATAAGTAACAGTGATAATGGGGTTCAACCGGTCGACACGCTGCGGCGCGTTTGCTTTTTCTACATAGTCTTCGCGTACGTTTCCGCACAATTTAGCAGGCGATGAAGAAGTCAGTATACTTTGGAAGTTCATTGAAGATAAAAATATATGTAGCAATAGGTCAAAAAGCAGTAAATATAAACTATAACACGTACAGAGGATGGCTTATTTTTACTTTTCTATGAGAAGCTATTTGGCGCAAGGCCTATATAGAAAAGGTCGAATAATATACAAGTAATCGGTTAGCCTAAAGCTGCATTACACGTGTGGATAAAGATAGAATACCCCGTTAAGCATTGTGCTCATTGGCTTCTTGATTTATTGTTACTCCGTTTTGCAGTGAATCTGTAGTGTTTTGCAATGTGCATATTTTTACCTGCCCCTAACGTTTCCATTTATACCTTACACTGAAACACGTCCTGTTTTTTTTTTTTTAACAGCAAAGAGTTGGCTGCCAGTTGCACTGCCCAGGTAACGGCACAGTAAAGGTGACCATTTCTTCGCGTAATAAGCAATGCCTTGTAAGTACTGGCTGCCTATTTATTAATAGAATGAGTATGGATGGAGGGCCACATGAAGGCAAGAAATAGCAAGGCTAATGAGACAATGAAGAGCGTTACTGTGTCTTTATATTTGCTAAATTTATTATAAATGAAATTGGACATGGACAAAAACGCACTCCTGCCTGTGCGCACTAAGTCGACATCTTTCGGAATATGTGTGCGATAAAAAAAGTCACAGTTTCGCCGCAAGGGCGAAGCAACGAAGGCGATAGCAAGAAAAGCGGCCCCTGATGGACGCGCTGCGATTACCGTGCGTCCATCACTACCCGGCAGCTACTAGACGTACGTAGGGACTTCTCATACGCAAACATGAAAAGTACACGTACGTTACGTGCACGACATCTGAAACGCTTTAGCTACACGTACGCGACGCGCGGTGAGAGCTACCACGTAGCTCCATCTGCTGAGAATCATGAACACTGCGGTAGCTTGTTCGAGCGCCCGCGCGATCAGACAGCGGAAGGGCAAGGTTCTCCCTGCGCAAATATAAGAAGAAGCGAGAGAGCTGGCCGACACCTTTAAGTGCGCCCGTCGCGCTCCTAGCGCCATCTCGCTGGTAATGAAATTGAATTGAATTGTTTATTCACAACAAGGTTGCGAGGATGACCAGGCAAAAAAGCTGCATTCAGCAGCTTGAAGAAACGCTTATAAGCGCCTCCGTCTCGGAGGGCTGCAAACGGTAAAGGGTGTGTATATAACGCTCGCCGTTAGCTACCTGAGGGATGTACGTTTTGTGGAGTAGTGCTTAGCGCACCGCGCTTCGCATTCAGCCGTCGCTGGTTCGATTCCGCGCTTCGAAAGCATTTTTCTGATATATTTTTCTTTGGGATATTGATGTATATATACAACTTATACATATACGCAGCATGACGGCGGCGACGGCGACGGCAAAAATCAGCCGAGACTGTCCATATAATTGCTATCGCAATAAAACTCATTCGGTGTCAGAGTGCTGACGTGCGGGCTTCTAAACAACGGTAATGATGAATTCTTGAAGCCTCATACTCCATCGCTCAAGGCGAAATGAGCGGTCCTTCAAGTTAGGTCGCCAAATGAAGGTGCGGTGGTCATTGGTTATGGCAAGGCACTATTTTTCTCTTTTGAAATAGTTGGCTTCCCACTTGGATATCCATCGGCTGGCACAATTGATAGCCTTTTCTAGTATGCCCGTCGTCTGGCCAAGGAAGGCGCCGTGTCCTAAGCTGCTTGCGTCGGTGTGGATTTGTGTATTTGTCGAAATGCACACGTATCAGAGACGTCAGAATACGTTGCTTCAATTCTTGAAATGCTTCTATTCGCAACGTTTTCCATATCAATTGCACGTCGGTCTTCCTGAGGTGCGTTAGCGGCGCGGCGATCTCGCAAATTCATTGACGAAACGTCTGTAAAGGCTCACAAGCCGAGAAATCTACGTACGGCCTTCTTCGTCGGTAGATGGCGGGAAGGCAGCAATGGCAGCTCTTTTCCGCGGGTTCCGGTGAAAAGAATCCCCTGTAATGACATAGCCCAAAAACAAGAGCTCCTTGTACGCGTGGCGGCACTTTACTGGCTTCAAGGTGAGTCCGGAGCTCTTGACAGCTTCAAGTAGAGCTTCAAGGCGCCTGAGGTGTTCTTCGACTTTTAGGCAAACACAACCACGTGGTCGATGTACATAGGCAAGTCTGCCACTTCAAGCCGGCCTGTACTGTATTCATGACGTGTGGGAATGTCGCAGGTGCCGAAGAAAAGCTAAATGACCCGACCTTGAACTCGAACAGGCCGTCTGGTGTTATAAAAGCAATCTTTTCTCGGTCTCTTTCCTTGACTTCGATTTGCGAATAGCTGCTCTTGAGGCCCATCGAAGAAAAGTGCTATCGACGTCAAAGAAAACGTGAACAGCGGAGCGCATGGACCAAGCATTAGAAATGGCTCAGTGAGTGCAGTCCATTTATCACCATTGATAGGCGCGCACATCCGGTTTGGCAGCACTGCGCGATCCCTGTACAGTCCGATATTTTAGCGTCTGGTTTATTGCGGATGTTCAAAACGAACTGAAAATGGGAGAAATAAAAGAAAATAGAAGTCAAGCAACGAAAAGGGTTCGGCACGCTCACACCGGCCACCATTATCACCATATCAGAACAAAAAGACAAGTGAAAGTTATTGTACCATAAGAGGACCACGCAGTCCTGCCAAACCGGATGTGCGCTCCTGTCAGCGCTGATTACTGGATGGCATGCACTATAACTTTGCTAATGCTTGATGCACGCGCTCCGCTGTTCGCGTTTCATTTGATGCCAATAGTACTTCGCATTGTGGAGACCATCAAGGGCGACATTTATCCGTGGGAGAGGGTACACGTCTTTATCCGTCATTTTCTTATGGCGAGAATGATCGATGCAGAAACGTTGGGTTGCATTTTTCTTATTCACTAACACCACGAGAGACGCTTACGGACTCTTGGACGGCTGGATGATATCGTCGCGCAGCTTTGCCTCGACTTCCTTTGAACGGCCTCGCGTTCTCGTGTCAAAACTCGGTACTGGATCTGAAGGAGTGGACAGCCATGTTCTTCGGTTATAATGTGGTGTTTGGCAACAGCGCTTTGGGGAATTTGCGATGATGACGAGAAGTATTCCTTGTACTGCCGCAGCAGGGTTTTGACCTGTTTTTGCCTATGCGAGGGAAGACTCGAGGTAACGTTGAAAGCGGGTTCAAGTACTCGCATTGTCGGAGTAGATTCGGGCAAAACCATTAAGAGAGCAGCCGTTGCTGGCTTCCACAATTTCATCGATGAAGGCGACTGTCGCGCCTTTGTTGACGTGCTTGTAACCGTTGCTGATATTGGTGAGCATCACCTTTGCGTGCCCTCCCCAACGCTGGGCTATTCCTCTTGCAACGCAAATGTCGCGACTGATCAACAGGTTTTGGTTCCTCGATGACACCTTTTAAATCTCTGGGTTCTTACTTCATACACCTGGGGTAGAGATCCACGAAATATCTTGTGGAGCTCTTCACGCGCGACCAATTTGATCATATCCCGCAAATCGTCAGTGGTCAGCGAGTGGACTTCAGGATAGGTTGCATACAGCGTAGAGTAGTTATAATGTTTCGTCGGCATCTCACGTGTAGTCTGATTAGTTGCAGCCTTGATGAGGATTCGGCGACCTTTTCTTCGCGGTAGCGGAAAAGGTACTGCAAAACAGTCTAACAACCGCGCATAGCTGGCGAACTTT
>NC_051182.1:171758866-171781781 GCF_013339695.2 Rhipicephalus sanguineus
AACTCACGCAAGTTGTGTCGGCCTCGACGCTGTGCTAGTCCAAACTAGAGATTGGATTGAAAGGGTTATAATTCGTGCTAGCTGGTCGCAGCTGAAGACAAAAGCATAACAGTCTACGACAGAATGAGATCCTCCTTCGACATTGTTGTGGTATAAGGTCCGGGCGAAAGCAGTCTGAGGCCGACCCTTAGTCCAGCGCACCTGCTGCCACGTGACCACCTGTGAAACACAATTTTCAGCACCACCGAACTACAGCGAACTGATCTAAAGCTTGGCAAAAAACTTGCAATGGAAGAACACCATTCTTTCTAAAATATTTGGTCTTGGATTGACATACTTTCGATTGCAAAATGGCGTTTCCCACAAGAAAAACTCCTTCCCAGTTCGAGCCAAATTCCTTCTGCATTACGTTGAGGACTGCCACCATTAGCTTTGCAGACCCTGGATGAGAAACCGATGTTTGGGTACTCTGTTTTTCATGCACACCAGCGGGGATACAAGAAATGTATCAAATGGCGCGCCTTACCGATACCAAAACTGGTAAATTTTTATTATTCGCAGTTTTATTCCTAGAAGACACAAAAATCTCCAGATTTTGCATAGCTAGATTTTCACGTTCCACACATAATTTTTTAGAACATATAACCCCAGTCCGCACAACAGGTGCGTCAAATACTGGAAGCTCTACATCATACAGAGCTGGATATAAAACAAATAAATATTGCTTGGTGAACATCACGTGACCAGCACCCAACAATCGCGAAAAATGTGGTAGTTTATCGCATAAATGACAAAGTGTGGAAGCGCAGAAATAGATATGTAGGAGTGTTGTGAATCTTTGACAACAGCACCCGCTTAGTAAAATAGCGTTGTTTACACAAGTTCGCTAATATTGTGGTTAATACTGTGGTGTCTGTCCGACAAAGAGGTGATATTAAATTACGAGAATGATGTTGTTCGAGCGATCATTAGGACGCGCTGGTTATTCACATCAACTTCCAAGGTTATGCTTCTGCCTTGATAATGAAATGAGGTAGCGTTGCCGGATCCCATTTGCATCGCCTTGTTATTATGCTTCGCTTCTCGGTGGACACCCATACAATGCTGTGAGTAAAGAATTATCTCTGAGCGTGGCATTAATCGTTCTAAACTCTCTTGGGACCCATACTGCATGTAGAGTTGCGAAGCACCACCTGCGCATTAATTCACTATTTTGCAAAGCAGCGACGCACTCGCCGCGCGTATTTAGTGCAATTGGTGCAGCTACTTAGCTACACACTTTGTTCGGGCTGTGGCTCATAATGGTGATACAGACAAATTGAGGATGACCTCAGTTTAATGGGTGGGTAGCTTTAACCCACTTGCAGCGCAATTCAAGTGGTGGGGCAAAGGTTGCGAATATGCACTTCTGCCACGCAATTATATGTACTCAATCCTTGACATCAAGTAAACATTAGGGTGTTTATCCAAAGCAGTGTCAAGCGCTAGCGCGGCTCTGCGATAGCATGATTGGTCACCATACAGAATACCTGGGCTCGGTAAAGGCTTGAAGCATGGACTTTAGTATTTGTAGCCAATCCGGTCTTTCGCTCACGGCGCTCACGGATAAGGCCGCCGACTCCAACACCAGATTTTCTGTGACATGAGCTGCCTAGCGCTATGACATAACTAAATGTTTCGTTAGTTAAAATTAGCGACTGTACTTTTACAGACAACCACAAAACATACGTGGCCCCACATACATTCCTCACAAGGGCACAGGCTACGATCTGGAGGCAAATTCAAACAGATTCTTTTCCCAGCCTCCATCGGCTGTCTAAAATTCACCTGGAATCAATTCAACCACACTGCCGACATTGTGGCTGCCTGAAGGCTACCAAAATCACATTCTTTAGGAATGCGAGGGAAACCCGCTTCCAAAAGCAATACTGCCAGCTTCCTCCCTCGAGGCATGGGAGTCACTCCTGTCATCAAATGACCAACGCATTCGGACAGAAGTTATTAACTGGGCCGAAAAGGTCGTGGCGAGCTACTTGCCACCACCATTCGAACCACCGGCAAGCTAAATTCAACGACCTCGCTGTGCCGTCAATAAAGTTGTTTCTCTCCACAGTATATAGATATTCGCTAGAGAAAACACGCAGCGACATTTTAATAGGAACTTTATATTACGTCAGTATCATCATCGTACTTTCTCATTGCGGATGTGAATTACTGCCCACAAGGCTTTAATTGCCACTTTCGCCATATTTTTAACAGTGAAGCTGTTTAACGAATCGTTCCTTGCGAGTTGATCGCAGAAAACTATCATCATAACGGGTATGTGCCCCTGTGCGGCTTCCTGAGAACGAGTTTACAAAGAGGGACAAAGAGAGAAAGACAGAGATAAACAAACAGACAGACGGAAAGACAGATGTAAAGAAAGACAAAGACAAAAAGTCTTGCTGAAAACAGGCTCTTCACGAGGCGGCATTCGAAAGAGCGTACTCTCGATCCGTAGGCGAGCGTCCTAACCACTCGGATATCCAGGCGCGCTAGCCGAGCGTGGCATTGCCTTGCATAGTATAGAGTAGCAAGGGGGTGGAAAAGAGTATTGAGCGTGAGGAGAGATGTTATGGTGAAGAGGAGGAAAAGGGGGAGGGGAGAGGGTAAAGCGTAGCACAGAAAAAAATGAGAAAGAGAGAAAAACATGCAAATAGAGAAAGAGAGACAGAAAGAACATCGACGAAAAACAGAGAAAGACGTAGAGAGAGAAAAAAACACAGGAAGGAAAAGGAAGCAAGGATCGGCTTGTCTAGCGACCAGATACCACACCACTTGGCCAAGCCGCGCATGCGCAGTAGCAAAGCCATGCCCACCAACTGAGGTATAGTGCGCAACCTCCACTCTATCGTGCACAGTGTGTTCCGTAATGCCGAGGAGGAACACGCACATCTCGAAGCAAAACGTGTCGGTCTACAGGGAGTACTAGCTGCGACGCGTGCGTGCTTCGCTGTGCTAAGCTTCGCGCGACTTAGTGCATTCTGCCAGCGATTTTTTTTTTGTTACAGCTTTACGCATCGTTGTTTTTATCCTCCAGCATGCTTATATTTTATTCAATTTTAACATAGATGACTTGAGGATCTTCAAACTTGGTTTTCCCTTTCTGGCGTGCGTGGTTGTCTGGTTTTTGACATAGAATATTCAACCAACCAAATCAAGTAACTTGCTTCTTTGTATTGGATACCTGTTTACAATCGTTGCTAAAGGTAGCAAAGTTCGGTATGAATACAGTTGCTGACAACGACTTCTTGGCTTCAAGGAAACTCAGATATTTAAATCATTAGTTCGGTGGCTGGGGGATGATGTTGCATCATGTGTTTTCCCTGCAATAATCATTACTTTAACACGTCCTTACTTTATACTCACTCTCATCGTGTTTGGAGGCCGCCCGATTTGTGATAGTATAAAATTTGTGGCCGGGTGGTTTTCTAATGCTGATAGCGTGTACACAACAATGTGTACGTGCCATCTGAGCTATTTAAGCGCAACTATAAAATCGAATGCAGTAATTATTTGCTTAGGTTGTTCTAAACGTTGTTCATAACTAGTACGCACTGATTGTTATGTAAGTCATTCTCGAATATTTAAAGCACATTTGAGATTAACATTTGTACCTATTGCGTAATCGTTTTTGCTCAAATGAGGGTGGCTGCATCCAAACGTGTGCAATGCCACTACATTCAGAATACTCTAGATTGCAATGTGATGAGAACACTATTTTAAAAGAGAGAGAAAGGAGGAGGATAGACAGGAGAAAAGTACAAACCTGTCCCGCTGAAGTCTTCAGGAAAAACCGTCTGCATCTGTTCACATATTCTACTGCAAAGACAGTACACAGCCTTTTATTATCCCTGATATATAGGCATACCTAATTTCCACGCGTAGGCATGACACAGATAAATCTTGAGAATCGGACAGCATCTGTCATCAATTCTGAAGCATGTAGAATGCTGGTAAAATGTCGGAAAATCAGTACTTCGCATTCAATCCATAATTATTTTATGGACACCATAAATCAGCGCTAAGTATTGGTCGAAGAAGACCGAACTCCACTAATCCATTCACTAGTGGTGCACAGCTGAGCGCAATATATTTTCTTTATCTTTAGAATCTAATTATGTCTTATGTCCCACAGGGTCATGGGTTTTAGAAATATTTTATGGCACAATAGCCTAATGTATTTTAGCACAGCTGAGTGAACATTTATGTGAAAGTAGCACTTAAGTGACAGGACGAACCGATACATTTCCTTTTACTAATTTTTCAGTAGTTGATTAAGGTAATTCTGTGTAATGATTTATTTATGATATACTATTCAATAAATAATATACGAAAGTTGAG
The DNA here is from genome assembly GCF_013339695.2 of Rhipicephalus sanguineus. Classification (NCBI taxonomy): domain Eukaryota; kingdom Metazoa; phylum Arthropoda; class Arachnida; order Ixodida; family Ixodidae; genus Rhipicephalus; species Rhipicephalus sanguineus. Next base: position 171,763,250 of record NC_051182.1, read on the forward strand.
CGCGTAAGCTTTCTTCGTCAAAAACTTAAAATATGAATCGGCGCTTTTCTTTCCTGTTATTTCTCCTCCTTTGTTATGTGTGCTATCTGTCGCTGTTAACGTAAACCCGGTGTACTGATGGATCATGTTCGTACGCGTGGTGTACGCAAGCTAAATCCTCCCATATACATCTTTTACTACAGTACCTACACGCATTTGTTCAGAATCACTGCACTGCTTGGAATCACGATTATTTCCTTCAGTTTAGGATCTGTTTCATTATAAAGATTAGGATCTGTCATTCACATGTATCGAAATTGCAAAATGGCGTTTACAAATATTGCATGCCGTGCTGTCTGAAGCAGGTACCCCATCGATGTAGTAACATTGTTATTATGTTTTACGCAGTTGTAAACTTACGTGTAACCTTTCATGAAAGTTGTAGCTATTTGAATTCCTTGTGTATTGTGCCATGACTCAGAGGGTAAAACCTTCGGACCGTGTGCACCCGGGTGCAAATCCCGCCTGGGCAAGACATTTTATTTCATTTAATTTATTCCTTCTCCTTCTCCTCTACACTTCTGATATCCTCTCCTACTCTTATCCTTCTTCCCCTCCACTTCGCGGAAGACAGTGAAGGCGAACAGTGAGCAGCCCGCGATTTCTATCTTAAACGAGTTGTGCAGCTTTTTTTGAAATCGGCCCACGTTGACAAAGCCTGTCTCAAGACGTGTTGCAAAGCTAGCTGAAGAAACAACTGTGCCACTGCTGAAATATTGCCGTATGCCCCATGCTATATACGCAGCACCGTGGTATTGGCAGCTCACAGACAGTGACACGACGTGGCAACGGCAGTGCATCTTCAGACTATTAGAGGTGGCCGACTGGCAAACTATTGAACTGTAGTATTGCACATGCAACTATTGCACATGCAAGAAAGAGGACGACCCGCTTTGCTGTCTAAAAACTATGTTTATTGCTGCACCCGTTTCACTTGCTAAACAGATCAAGGTGCTTGTGCGGAAGAATGGTGGAAAGACCGATAAAAAATAACAGGCATAACAGAATGTGTTCATAGAGCTCAAATGTCAAAAGTAAGTACTGTCGAACCGCAAAAAACAATCATGGCCCGTCCAGAAAGATGATTCCAATAGGACTGAGAGCTGCTGAGGGGGAGTTGACGGAAGCACTACTGAGTTTTCTGACGTGATAAGCTTAATTTATTTTGCACGTGCGCTGAAATTGATTTCTCTACAATACATTCGCACTCGTGAAAATGGGCATGCAGCCTCAATCCCTGCAATGCACACCTAATTGCTTATGTTGAATATGGATGTCAGTCTGCTCCTCATTTGAAGTGCACCACGCGCGATATTCATTGAAGCTGATAACATCAGATACCTAAGTAGTGCTTGCATCAACTCCGTAGCTTTTACACCTAGTGAAATTATATTTATGGAGGGGTCATGATTGGTATAGTGAAGGAACGAAGACAATGACTGGGGCTCAACCATCATCATCACGAACGAAGGCACCACGAGATCTGCGTTCGGGCACCTCCATCTTCTTCGCCCTGTGTTCTTTTCCCATCTACCGCCTCATTCTTAGGCTTGCCCAATAAACATGATTACATTTGGCGGATCGTGCTGGCTACCCGCATCACCTACGCCCTGTAACTCCGATCCCGCACATTGCCATCGACCATGCTAGCTCACGCTGCCCAACAGATGCCACCTCTCGCAGTCGCCGTTTGCCCCGGGCTGGTTCACCAGCAAGACTCCCCGATATTTGTGGGCACAGAAGACCAGGACGTCGAGGACATGCTTTCGTGTTAGGAAAAAGTGAGTGGACCCAAACGGTGGGATGGCGCTGCGATGTTGAGCATTGTAAAATTTACCTCGCCAACGTGGCGAAGCTGTGGTACAGGAACCACGAGTCTGAGTTCGAGAACTGGTCCGCTTTCAAGGAGGCAATATCAGCCGTTTTCGGTCGCTCTGCCGTACGGAAGTTATGTGCCGAACAACGTCTACGCACACGGGCACAGGAATCAGGTGAAACTTTCACCGCCTATATCGGGGGCATCATCGACCTCTGCAGGTGCATCGATGCCTCAATGAGCGAAAGTGCCAAGATAAAGCACATCATGGAGGGTGTCGATTACGGTGTTTTCCAGATGCTCATCGCGAAGTTTCCTAGCACTGTTTCCGAAGTGGTAAATCCGTGCCAGAGCTATGACGAATTGAGGAGGCAACGAGCTCTCACGCGATGTTCATCCCAGGCGATCCAACCAGTCACTGCACTGGACGTCATGTCTGACCAGTGGTATCTTCTCGCACAAATGAAGGACTTCGTGAGTGAGGAAGTGGCTCTTCAGCTTTCTCTCCTGACTTTTGCTCAGCGCCAAGAGCTCTGACAGCAGCAGCCGCTGCGGCACCGAACTCCGTTGGCTCACGTGCTCCAACATGTACTTCAGGAACAAATTTCCGAGGACATGCCGGTGCCCCTTTTGCAGCACCCTGTCGCCGCGCCTCAGGGTTTAAAGTCAGGGGGAACCTGGGGGGGGGCCGCCCCCCCTCCATTTTTTAAGGAGGAACCCGGCCCCCCCTCGGCAGTCCGTTGGTGGCACTGCGGCAGCCGTTTGACAAGTGCTGGAGTTGGAATTTTTTGGCAGTAGTGCTTTGTGCGGGGAAATTATACGCTGCAATTTTCCGAATAATGATTTAATCGCGATAGTTTGGTTGACGGGGTGTTAGCAAAACAGAAGAAAACAGGTATTGTCGTCCTGCTGAATGCAATTTACTGAGACACTGAACGCCACGGGGAACGCCTCCTGAAACCACAGGTCACCACCCTGTTCGACAGAGCGTCTTGGCACACCAAACTGTTTCACGAGTCACCTGAGCGTGGAGCTACCTGCTCGTGAATCAGTAATGGTTCACCTAAGTTTGTTTAGATTGCGACTCAATTTTTAATATTTTAGTTGTGCATAACAAGTCTGCAGTAATGCCAAAGACGCATGTATTTTGCCTACTTTATTAGGCAAATGGTAGTGAGAATAAAATATAGCATTGTCGTGCCTGAGGCTCCGAATCCAGTGAGTCAACTAATTATCATACTTCACTTTCTTTAATGTATTCGTCGGGGGTCGAGCAATGCTTCAATATAGCTTGCTGAATCATAGGGATAAAATGTAATGTTTATTAGACTGTCGAGATGATCCACAGTCACCGTTGTTGCGCCTCCATGTCGAATTTGCAGAAGTGTTTTCCAGAAGTGAATGTCACACGCATCACGCATCAGATTCATGCACTGCCGCGAAAAACATGAAGGGAAACGAATCTTGACATGTCTCGGCTTGACTTGTGGCCGTATTTTGGAAAGAGGCGACAGCAGACAGCGTCGCCATCTCGGCGCGGCTGCAGAAAACATCAGCGGACCTTGTAAACAAATTTTGTCAAGCCTTCTGCAGCGCAAATCCACTTTGTATCTCAAGAACGGCGGTAGACAGTTGGCGAAGCCTCAATACTCAAATCTAAATCAAATACGAACATTATTTGGGAATTAATGAGTTTAATAATGCAGGACGACGACTAGAAAGATTCGAGGTGGACGGCTCTTGCTTCAACAGGCCCGCCATCTTTCCTTACGTACGGAATCTCTTGCGTGCGTTAGCGTTGAACGCTGTGTTCCAGAAATAGCGTTCGTACGTAAGAGCTCGGGCTACGTTTAGTTCTGCTCATGCGGGGTTAGGAGGACGCAACGCTGACGCTAACGCTAAATCCTTGCGTTTGCTGTTTTCCTCTATACTAAAACTCGCTATTGTGCCTTCTCGATTACCATGCTGTGGCCGTTTGGATGAGTTCCATAAAGAAAATTTGGATATGCGACATATGCCTCGTATCCAATAATCTCTTATCAACACATATGCATCATATGTGTTCTTGTATGATCATACGAGATTATTGTATATGTGTCATACGTGTCATATGAGATTTTTAAATAGGAAATAGTTGGAGATTGCGACGGAGAGCTGCTTGCAGGAGCACTGGTCGTCACTGGCACGCAGTCGCTTTTTGTTCTATCACTTCTGTCGGCATTCTCGTGGTTGTACAGATTCCATATTGCGCAAAGTGCGCTAAGATGACGGTTTTGAGCAGTGCTTGCACTTGAGCCACACTGCGTTGCAGCGCTTTCGTGCGAGTTGTCGCTCGCTGGCACATATGAAGCAACAGTTCTCGATAGTCGCCGCCGAATCTCGTCGGCGGTCATGGTGGTCTGACAGTTCTTTACAGTGTGGTCACGGTAGCCACACAGTACGCAGCAGACGTGGCTGTTGGTTGCAGATCCTGCAGCTAGCGCTAGTGCTGACTTTACCGGCGGTTGTAAGCGAGGATGGCTTCGTTCGTGTGCCGAGAGACTGAATTTTCGTGGGCACCTCGATCGAGAGCAGGGCTCGAACGAGATCTTTCTGCTCCGCTGTCAATCTGTATCTGAAAAAAACGTCATCACGTCACGCACCTCGTCTTGCCGTGATATTGGAGTAGCTCCCTTCGTTCGCACTGGTCTTCCTTATGCGTTGCCGGAAGCATATCGCGATGTCTTCAGGGAGAGATTGCATGAGTACTTGATAAAGAATAAGAGGCTACTCCAATGCGTGAACTCCTAGGCTATACAGGCAGCTGGTGTGAAAGCGCGCCTCTTCGTATAGTTCCCGCAGCTGCGATAGATTGGAGGAACGATCCACATTAGCGATTGCAAGCAAGCTATCAAGTGTTCATCTACAAGAGCGGTATGACGGCCGAACCTTTCTTGGAGCACCTTCACTGCCTCCGCGTAGTTTGCTTGGTCCAGGCGCACACCCTCCATTGCATGTTTCGCAGCTCCGGTTTGTAGGATCGCAAATTGGCAATCTTATCAATGTCATACAGCTTTCAGTTGTTGTGGATCGTGGTCTCAAAATGTTCCCAGAGGCCCTGCCAGCTTTCTCCAGAAGTTCTCTGGAGAAAGCGGGTACTAATTTTGGTAGGGAAACTCGCAGTGGTGATCGGTTACTTGCTTCAGCGAAGACTCCTTGGGGCCAGGTTTCGATAGCGACGCCAGGTTCATCACCGTCCACTGGCATTGCAGCAAACATGAGAAGGTAGCGGCCATGGCAATGGTGTTGCGGATCTTGTCGGGATATTGGAGAGCCACTTTCACTTCCTCTTCATACTCGGTGCTCTCGGTAGTGAGATCAGCAATCTTTTGGTTGTGATCTGCAAGCGCCATGCCTTTCTCCTGGAGGTCATCCAAGAGAATTCGCAGATCGGTCGGAGAAGGATTCTTCGTTTGCAGTGGTTCGGTAGCGGATGTGATGAGCTTCGTAGCAGTGGCTCAAACCACTGCTGTGTCGCAGGCGGTCCATTTTCGGAGCAAGACGACAGACTTCTCCCGGGTTTCGGCGCCACAAACTATGTAGAAGACAGAGAGTGACGTCCCCTTCGGTTACCGTTTACTAATCGAACTCAACTTCATCCTATCTCTCGCGGCGCTGTCCCACGCCCGTACCTCACGCGCTCTGCCGCGCCTCGTCCCCTTCAATTTTCATCAATTAGGACTTCATTATCATTTCAAAAGACACATTATTGGCAAACACGCCGAGCCACCATGATGGACAAGGTCTGTCTTCCTAGAAGAAGCTGCTCAACTGAGCATTGTTGTGACTTTTGACCCCGTTCCGGACTGGCTTGCACTTCTCGACGCTTGCGTTTGTTTGCATGCCTTTTTAAAGGCCATCTTCTATCTGGAACAATATGGGTGGTGTGAATGTGGGTGGTGTAATATGAATTACGTCATGCACTGATGACGGTACTTGCAGGTAATATTTCCATGCGTTAAAAAAGTGCCTGGATAGTCAACTGGTTACGACGATCGCCTTCGTATCGTCAGGACGCGGGTTCGAAGCTCGCCATGCCTAAAATTTTGCTTCATATTTTTTTTGTTTCTGATTTCCTCTACCGCTCTCTTTCCTGCTCACTATTACTCGTTTTCTCGCCCATCAGGGCCATTGCAGAACGCGCCAGGGAAATCGGCGCACGTGCTCTGGGAGCGAAAGAGAAGAGGATGGTGATGAAGAGTATGATGTGAGCGCGTGCCGGTTGGTGAGGGTGAAGGTGATAATTTCCTATGTACGAGTCAGGAAAGCTGGGCCATAACAGCATATATATATATATATATATATATATATATATATATATATATATGTGTGTGTGTGTGTGTGTGTGTGTGTGTGTGTGTGTGTGTATTACATGTTCAATGTGGTAGAGGAGAGCAGCCACAGTTGCTGGTGTGGCACTGGAAGAGGAGGAAGATGAGGAGCCAGAAGATGGAATGATGGCTGCCGATCGGAGTTATTAAAGTGTTTGCAAGTCAGTGATATTCTCATCGTTACATTTGGTGGCAGCAGTGGGATACGAAGAATGGACGGACTGAAGGACGAACTGGTGAGCGCGATGAAGGAAGCACTGGAGGAACTAGACCGTCGGCAGCTAACTAGGTTCGAAGAGGTGTTTCGCATGTTGACGTCAAAGAAAGAACTGACCCACACCCTAGTTGATGTTTGTCAGACGGTGGAACCTCAGGAGCAAATGATTTCTGAAGAAGAACAGGTGAGCCTGCAGAACGAACAAAGAGGTGCCAATGTACTGCAGATTGCCGAGGCCCGGGACAGCAAGGAAGCGCAGAAAGCCGCCGATCCTGTGCTTGTGGTAGCCGTCGACTGCGATTTTACTGATGTGATCAAGCAGCAATGGCGCAGTCGTCTGCACGTTAACGAAGGGAAAAACAAGGACAAAGATGAAGATGAAAGAACAGAACAGATAAAGCCAGATGTCTGCGCAACTTGAACATAAGGCAACCCTGGTGTGGATGAAATACAAGTTACGAGGCATGTGAACCAAGCCAACACCGGCTCCAGTATTGTGTACTGCGACAAGAAACTCGTAAGCGTGTCAAAGGTTCCCAATAAACCTTCGCCCGATGAGAAGCCTGTGGCCTTCGTAGAGCGGTGACGACCCCTGTTAACGCCAACAGTAGGCGTTTTGACCAAAGCACTCCTATCACCAATCCGACTCGCTGCATACGTCAAGACAGCACTGAAGACAATGCGAAGCCCCGTCAGCAAAGGTCGCACTCTCGAACATCGTGGCGTGATCATCATCACTGCCGTGGCGGTTCTTGTTTCCCGACGAATCAGTTAGCGAAAAAAGAGCAGGCCGCCGAACTGCCCAGCTTCCAGAGAACATATCGGCAATGATCAAGTTTCATGTCTCCTGCGTCTAATCCTGCCTCGACACCGCAAGGCGATGTTCTGCCAGTTTGGTCGTGTAAGCGCCACCGACCAGCGTGTCAACATCCTGTGCCAGAACAACCTCGAAGGCGTGCGCTACAACAATAGACAGAGGCAATCAGGACATCCTCCGCCTCCTTGCAGACTTTCCCACCCCCCTACCCCGGTGGAAAGTGTTACATGTTGAATGGGGTAGAGGAGAGCAGCCACAGTTGCTGGTGTGGCACTGGAAGAGGAGGAAGATGAGGAGCCAGCAGATAGAATGGTGCCTGCCGATCGTAGTTATAAAGTGTTTGCAAGTCACTGATATTCTCATCGTTACATTATATATATATATATATATATATATATATATACATATACACATTGTAGTGAAGACAGAGCGACGCTCGGGCACGGGCGCATGCTCTAATAGGAAAAGAGGAAGATGATGACGGAGAATAGAACAGCCGGCCTAGCGAACAGGCGTTGTGTCTATTTCTCTGTATATTTCATTACAATGGCACAGTCGCCGAAAACGAAGCCTTAATCCAGACACCACTTGTGCTCGTGACTCTTCGGCGTCCCGGAACCGCCATCCAAGGAAAGCTGTCCACGCTTCCTCGGCCATGGAACCGGCTCACCTGCCACCGCAGTTCGGGGACGGCATCCATGCCTCCTCAGCACCTCATAACCTTCCGACGCTGCGAACACCGTCCGGGGACGGCGTCCAGGCTTCCTCGGCGGCTCAACTTACCTTCACGGACGCCGCGCTGCCCGCTTACGACATGACACAGGGGCTCCTCCATCCTGGGAACGCGGGTCACGCTTCCAAAGTCATGGATCTCATAGCAAGAACTATACCAACGTCTGAGCCGCTAAGGGACGCCATCCACGCTCCTTTGCCCACGGATCTCGACGGCCTTAGTACAGCTTTTGCTGTAGCGCGAAAGGAAGCACGGACACGAGAAGGCACAAAGCAACACCACACAGCGCTACTTTGAAGCCTTTGAAATGAGTAACCAACACGCCCACGTTGCAACCCTCAGTACAGCGACCGCCGCATACTACGCGGACGTGATATCCTGCTTATCAGGCGCGTCACCCGACCGAGTCGCGGAGATCTTGCATGCCCTCACGCAACTGTCGAAGCAGCTCGACGTGCTGGCGTCGACAAGCTCCGTAATCTCATCCACCGCTTGATCATCGGCTGTTTGGGCAGTGCCGGTGTTCCGAGGCTTCCAGGATGACGCTGCCCTGTGGATTGAGGCTATCAATTCTTTCGGCTCTCGTCATGCCTGGCACCACAACCATAAATGGCTGGATCCGCCAGCAGCGGCATGGCCGAGGTTATTGATGCGCCCCCGAAAGATGGAGCCAGCATTTGTCCTTCCGGCCGGATGGCATGCGATTCTGCTGACGACGACGGGCAGTTCCTTGTGACCGCCAATGTACAACCTGAATGCCGCTCGGATCACAACAAGGCGGTCTGCGTCTACGGGGGACCCGACGCTCATCGGTCAGATTGCTGTTGTGCGGAACCTCCAGAGTGGATCTTTCTTCCTTGCAGATACAGAACAAGGGAGCGCGGTTACGGCGGCGCAGAAGCTTCTGCGCCAAACCATGAAGGCCAGGTCTCGCAGTCTGACCGAACTCGCAAGCATGCTTCGTTGGGAAAGTATGCGCCTGCTCAGCCCGCTGACATGGACAAACATGTGTTAGAGCGAAGCACGGAACAGCGAAGGCGTAATCACATGGTAAGCGTGCGACGACGGTCACGACATAGCCAATGGCGTCCATCGGAACCATCAGCGCCTGACTTTCAGAGCAAGTCACAGCGTGTCCGTGACCGACCTCCGCGAGGCAGCCAATGCCACCCGCCAGAAGCATCAGTATACTACGGAAGGTGGCCCAGGATTTCTGAAGGTTTCCACCTGCGAGGAGACGATCACCGCCACAGAGGGGCGATTTATGGCGGGACTCTATGCTCGCAGCGTGGCCGAGTGTAGTGAAGACAAAGCGACGCTCGGGCACGGGCGCATGTCGGATAGGAAAAGAGGAAGACGATGACGGAGAATAGAACAGCCCGCCTAGCGAACAGGCGTTGTGTCTATTTCTCTGTATATTTCATTAATATATATATATTATATATTATCTGAATTTTTGATGTTCCGGCAATAAAAATGTCACACCCTCGTTTTAAATTTAAACCTTGAGCTGAGCTCGCGCTCAAAACAGGTACGAGAATTGGTGGGCCAAAGCACTCACAGGCTTTCCTCCTTGTCGATGGGGAAATATATTACTGCAATTGTCGTGGCAAAGAATAACGACGCCGTAAACCCACATTGCATTAATCAGTTGATGCACTTATATGGCTCGCGTTTTGCACTTGTTGGGCATTATTTTTAGCAAAGTAACACAAAGCCATATGAAGCGTGACTAATAAATAATTGTGAATTTGAACAGTTTGGAAGGTTTCTATCGAATTTTACATCTGAAGGGCAAATGTGATGACTATGACGTTTGAATATCGTTGCGCTAGAACCACAGGATATAAATTTGGTCAACAACATATAGTTCTCTTCTACATAACTCACTCGTAAAACCTCATGTGAAAGAATTAGCAGCAACTCACCGTTTTCGTACCCAGATGCGAAACACGAGGCTGTAATGGAGTAATGCACAATGTGCAACTGTTACCATGCATTCGTCAAGTTTGCATAAACATTTTCAGCAGTCTCCATATAGTTTCGGTAACACTTGCCTCTCGTCGGAACACCTATTTCCCGATGTATTATTTAACACAGAGTATGCGATCATATATGTACAGCCTCGACAGCTCCTCAATGACCGCACTGAACAAAGTCTACTTTTGTGATTCGTATTTCTAGCCTATTTTTCAGGACTGGGGTAGAATAGAAGCCTTCAATATGTATAAACGTAACTTCCCCAGATCTATGTGTCACTCTTTTTAAATGCCAAGGAAGCAAAGTGTGAAACGGTCAAACATACAGTGGAGATGACAGTAAGGCGTTGTGCGGCTATACGGCAGGGTGTGAACCCTCAGTGACCGGACTAACAGTTAGACAGGAATGGGCTTAGAGAAAAACATTATGTAGCTGTAGCTTCAAAAAGGTATATTTTCAACGTAGCTTTCTGGGCGAGTTGGTTCACAGTAATCGGATCAGGAAACCAGCGAAGTAAACACCAAGACAGTGAAGGAGAACAACCAAATAGGACATGCTGCGCTGGACTTACAACTGAACTTTTATTGGAGAATTCCACACACACCGACACATGAACCAGCAGAGCATGCGTAAAAGGCCATCTGAGACCTGTCATAGTTGTACACCTAACAGTACAACGCATGAAACGTGACAATGTGGTGCAAACAACCCATTGCCATGAAACACCAAAAATAATCGGAACGTGCACCAGCTATCTAGAAAGATGACTTCTCTATGTATAAGAAAAACCTCGGGATCACTCACGCATAAAACTTTACCCTGATTTTTGATTTGGAAAGCTTCAGAATTTTCTCGTTCAATCATAATTCTCCCTTTGCCAATGACACTCGCTGATTTGAAATCTGAGGCGCGAGCCACAGCCTTTGTAGTACAGAGGCAAGTTTCAACCAATGACTGTGGGGAAGAAATTTCGGTGTTCACGCAACCTCTCATTCACGCATCGGGTCGTCTGTCCGATGTTGACACGGCCGTATGACAAGAGAATTCGGTATATAAGCGAAACAGCACATTTTGTGAACAAGTTTCCGTGCTTCTTTCCACAAATGCTACGCGGATCAGGTATTCGCGTAGTTATGCTCTTGCAAAGCCTGGGCAGCTTGTAAGGTACAAACAACTAGAGCCTAATGCCATTCCTTGTGGCCCCCTTCTTGAGGCTGTGTGATATTCCATGCAAATATGGCATCACCGCTGTGTTACATTTATTTGGTACACTGGGTGCTGAATTGCCTGTCTTCTTACTTTTTCCTTTGAGCTATTTGAACTAAGTTTATGCTCCCTTAGCCTGGCCATTTGCTCCTAAGTTATATAGACTCCACAAAAATTGATGTGATAGAAACTACTTAAGAACTAATGCCAAAAACACAAGCGATCATACTTCGCACAAAGCATACGGCCCTAGATCTGGAAAGCAGGTTGTATTTAAACAATGCAAGAATAAAATTTTAAGTGAGGTAAAAACACTAGGAATGAAATTTTCTGAAAACTTTCTTAGGAACAAACATGTCGAATGTCTTTGCGAAAAGTTAAACAGAACAACGGGACTGTTGAATAGACACTGACATGTCTTGCGTACCATTGTGAAACGAACTGTGTACGACCCTGTGTTTCTTTCTACACTAAATTAGTGTCACCGACTCTGGGCTACAACATGAAAGCAAAATATCACTAAGTTAAAATATTGTCAAAAACGAGCCATTCGGGCTTTAAGAAATCTTGCTTCCAAAGAACCCACGTCTATATATTGTTTCAAATACAAAATAATTTGTTTTATTCATTTCGTCATTTTGTCTTTAGTCATTTTGTCTGGCTTGTATGCACAGAACTGCCTTGCGAAAGGTAAATGTTTGTTATATAAATGTGTTTATCTTGAAATGTCACGAAATTCTATATAGCACAAGACATGCAGATATTCGGTTAACACGTTTTTGTCGTATAAATACGGGCAGCAATCGGTATCCTACTGCAATGCTGATCATTTAAACACCCTAACTACACATGATTAAACCTGGATGCCATTTGTCCTCGCTCCTTTTTCACTCATTTCCTTTCGCTAAATACAGCTGTGGGATCCTTGCAGTGAATGATTACGCCTACACACACACACACACACACACACACAAACACACACACGCATATATATATATATATATATATATATATATATATATATATATATATATATATGTGTGTGTGTGTGTGTGTGTGTACCACCAATTTTCATGACTTTGATGTTGTCATTGCACATTTTTGGCTTGCGATTTTCCATTCCCGCGTTTCATTTATGAATTTACTTTATGTATCTGTGTTTCATACCGCGGAGTTGCTTTGTGTTACATTTACAAAAAGCACAACTTATATATACGTCTACGTTAATGTACTACTCACTTTCCTTTATTTCCATACTTTTGCAAAGTGCCTTAATGTATGTTAACATGCCATGCCCCTATAGTCAATGCTGCACACTGTCGAACTGTAACACAGGGCACCGGGTTTAGTCAACCTTCAGCTTCTTCCCGCCTTAATAAACAAGTGTAACGGGCTAGTTGGTATAGATCCATCTTCGTAAGAAGCGCAAAACTACACACAGGGACAGCGTAGTGTGTAGTGTCTTTATTTCTTGCTGTCCCTGTGTGTAGTTTTGTGCTTCTTACGAAGATGGTTCTTCCCGCCCCTCCCTTTATCCTTGCTGAGATAAAATAAAGCTTGATTTGATTTGATTTGAACAGTTTGAAATGCGAAGCATTTCTCAACGAACCTCAGTCACTTTGGCCGTTTCAATCTATGTATCTATCAATTTATCTAGCCGCCTACGTCCGGGCGCTGTCCTGGTCGTCTCTATAAAATGTAATATACTGAAATTGGCATAGCAGGGGAGCAGTGTATGACGAACACGATTCGCGGGCCATGACAGAAATAACACACAATACTAGTCGCGTAAGTCATGAGACCCTTTCTCTGAGTCACGTGCGGCACATACCCGCATATCAGAGTTCATGTTATGCGGGTATGTGTCACAGGTGATACAGAGTCTCAACCAACAGAGTAACGGTGAACACACACATTGACACGCATGGAAAGTGATAATAATATTATTATTATTAAATGTTGGGGTTTTATGTGCGAAAACTATTATATAACTATGATAGATGACATAGTGAAGGCCTCCGGAACTTTAGACCATCTGGTATTCTTTAACGTGCACTGGGCTCGCACAGTACACGGGCCTCCAGCATTTTGCCGCCATCGAAATGCGACAGCCGCGGCCGAGATCGAACCCGCCACCTTGGGGCCAACAGCCGAGCACCGTAACCGCTTCACCACCGCGGCGGACGCAAGCAAAGTGACGGATCTGAAGACAGAACACCCCGGGAAGACGATCAACTACCATCCACTCATCCACGTGGTCCTGAAAAAATAAAACTGGGGTCCGTTGTTCCCTACAATAAATCTCCAGATAGACCCAGGCCTCTCATCATCACCGGTGACTTCAACATTGACTTATCAAGACCCAACCATGCCTGATCCTCATTCTGCGTGAATGATGGGTTGGATGTGGACAGGGTATCTAAAGACCTCGCTGCCAAATCCAGGACAGGAGGCACCATGGATCATTTCATCGTAAGAGGCATCGAGGATTTCCACCTGCTGTACTATACCTCGCACTTCACTACGCTTAGACCCTTCGTAGCCGCAATGATGAACGAATCCGGCAACAAGTCTGGTCCAGCTGCTGGTGCTCACTGATCACGGTGATAATTACCTTGTTCCAGACCTGTCAAAACCCCTTCTACACATACATACAGGTTCGTGAAACGTGCGTGCGTACACCGTCAAAACGGACAAGTATAAGCATAACAACTGTAACGCAACTGTAACAACTGCAGCTGTGAGTGTAACGTACGTGCAGTGCGCCTGCGCGTCCCACGCGGCTGCGTACCATATAACAGGGGAAACTTTCCTGAATGAAGCTTAGTTGCGAGTAACGCCTGTCCTGTGCATCTGTGTTCCTTCTTTGCCGTGTTCGGATTCGCGCTATCCAGCATTGAAGAATATAAGCACTACATATCAGGTTACCGCTTCTCGTGTTACTAACACCCATGTTGCTGTTGGCGTCGTTACGCAACTGTAAACAACTGGTTATATAATACATATGCGACTCTTCAGCATATGAGTGTGCGTATACCACTTCCACATTTCTCTAGCGTCATTCCGTAACGCTTTGCTCAATGTGAAAAATTACACCACAGTCAACGACCCGCGTATGCTTCGCACAACATCGATTCCCACGGTTCGTGAGATCTGCCGATATTTTTTTAAGAGTTCACAAGGCACAAAGAAACAATACTTCTCTTCACAAGCCTTGAGTGGCATTCTCCAAAGAGGAATAAGGATTCTGGTAATGCGCAGCACTGCAAAGGCTGTGGCTGCGCACCAGATTTCGAATCAGCGAGTGTCATTGGCAAAGGGAGAAATAAGATTTAACGCGAAATTTGTGAAGCTTTCGAGATCAAAAAGCAGGCCAAAACGTCATTTGTGAGTCATCCCCCAGTTTTTCTAAGAGATAAAGAATTCGCAATTGTATATACCTGGTTCACGTTACGTTGATTTTTGGTGTTTCATGGCAATGTGCTGCTTGTACCACATTTACACGATTCGTGCTTTGACACGACTCAGAAAGCTTTTTACGCATGCGCTGCTGGTTCATGTGTGTGGGTGTGTAGAATACTTCAATAAAAAATTCAGTTGTAAGTCCAGGGATGGTCCTGTGTCCCAGACGTCATATTTTTTTAGCCAAACAGGAAGAAACTGGCTGGGATACGTCTGGGATACAACGCCAACTAGCCCGAGAGGAAGTTTTATTGGTCCTGTGTGGTTGTTCTCCTTTGCTGTATCCCTGTTTATTCGCTTGTTTCCTCTTCCGATTACTATATGTTCAAAAGCGCCAGTTTACAAAATAGCACATAAATATGGGAAATGGAAAATCCATGCAGAAGTCGACTGCTTCCTTACTGTTTGGAATTTTTCGCTTCGTTGTCGAAGCTTCAACATTGATTTCCGACATTTAAGATGTGCCAGTGAACGAAATGCGATTTGGGAGCAGTAATTTATTTCGTTTGGTTTCATTACTCTATTGTATAATATCTTATTTCAAGTAAACCGTGCCAGAGTACTTGCCTTTAAGGCAAACCAAGCTTAAAGTATCGCCCAGAAAGAACATGGTATTGTCAGGGGAAGGGCACAAGATCTGGGCGAACGAACAAAACGCAGATATCCTTGCTTCAGTAAGCATTCAGGTTTAGCATTAAGTTTCTGAGACGCCCTTTTGTCAAGTAGCACAAGTCGGTTCACTGGGGTGTATCTTTTGAAGTGGCGTACAGAAATCACATTGTGAATACAAATGAAAAAAAAGAAACTAAGATAATTAGGGTAATATTACCACTATTGTTCTATAGCCAATAAACTAGCGAACATATTACCAAACACTAATGAATGAACAATGTATTCAGCAAGGCATATCCGCTTGTAAAGCGTATTTATGATAGAACCACTTGTGAGACAAGGGTACTTTCACATTAAGTAGAATGTGCTGTTTTCCTTGGTTAACAAGGTATTTTTTCATAATTTTGGAGCAAAATTGTTTTATACAGCGCCCATTTCCTTCAAATAATAAATAACGCTAGTCTCATAGTTAGTTTTCTATTTAGGAGTGGTTAAAATCGAGAATAATGTGAAAATGCTTATCGTTGCATCCTTTCAAATAATGTACCGCTATACGAGGCTAATCTGGCTGAAAAAAAAGCATTATTATGCAGCATTGCCCGGTCCAACATAAACATTACGATTGCGAGAAACAATGTATTATAGTTTATATAGAAAGAGACTAAATGTGCGCATTTCTAACGCATACATTCAAATCCGCAATCTCCACTTATATATAAGAGATGAGGACAATATGTTTCGAGAAAAGTTTCGTTTATGGTTCCAAACCTCCTTGCGCTTTGCAGGCAAGTTTCAAATCTTTGTCATCAGCATGTATGCATTATAAATTATATTATAAAACACTTATATCCATAGGGCTGCTGTTTTGCAGCAGCGAAATAATCTGACTTGCTGCTTCCCTTCTAAATGAACTACAAGAATAAACGTAATCTTTGCTTCTAACGAAAACTGTGTGAGAAAGCCCATAACTTACCGCCCGTGAAGACATACAGAAGAAAGAAGCCCGATGATCTCATCCTTGGTTCTGCGTGCTCTATTCAGAATAAAGTGAAATCACAGGGCGTGCCGCGATATTTATGCCACCGTGCCACATAACATATAACGACTTTCTTGTGTAGGTTTTGCTCCTCTTGAACTTTCTTAATGCTGTCATAATGCCACGAGCTTAATATAGCAGCGACAAAGAGGCAGACGAAGACGCAGTAGTCCTCGCACCATCACATACTAGCGCAGTTACATTTCGACCGTCGATAAGCACATGTCTGGCCATTGAAAAGTGTCCACGCTGGGATACATGCGTCGTCGAATTTCTGTCGGTCCGAAGTCGCGTCGATGGAACGTCGAGGTCTTCATCACGTCGATAATCAACGGCCTCGCCTCGAAAGCTCGCTGGCGTCCGTTTTCCAGCTGAGGGCTCGGAGATCGCTCTTGCGGCATCCGACTCCTTTTGTCCGAATAGCATGGTGACCGTGGTGACGGTGAACACGACTAAAATGTTAATCAGGGTCACTTATGTCCTATTTATTACGTTGCATGCCTCGCTTGTTTCTTCAGGAAATTGGTTACGAACCTGAATAACATATATGACCTAACTCCGGCACCGAGCCGTGGCAGCCGCAAAGCATGAGCCAGTAGGGTAGCTGTGCTATACTGCAGTACTGCGCGCTTCATTTAACTATGGCGATAGTTGCAAACTTGTCAAGGTATTGGCTTGTACACCCGATGTATATTTGACCAAACTTGAAAATATTCCACGAATATAGGTGCATATTGAAGCGAGTCCAGCACGGCCAATAAACAGGATAATTTTGGTGGTATTTTCATCTGCACTATATCTTGCATGCTTCAATTCTTGTTAAAATGTTTATTGCCCAACGATTGCAGCTCTCATGAAAATAAAAACAT
Source organism: Rhipicephalus sanguineus (assembly GCF_013339695.2). Taxonomy (NCBI): domain Eukaryota; kingdom Metazoa; phylum Arthropoda; class Arachnida; order Ixodida; family Ixodidae; genus Rhipicephalus; species Rhipicephalus sanguineus. The sequence goes on from NC_051182.1 coordinate 171,780,407, forward strand.
GCTTCCTGTCATATATTTGCAAACTGTAGAGGCGGTTCGTGTGGATTGCGGATGTGTGAAACCTTTGTTCGTGAAACAATAGACAGCTATAGTTTAGCGGGCTTAGCAGCATAGGGGGATCGAAATGCGCATGCGCAATACGCTAAACAACCCAGAGCGTTTACCGCACACACGCTATTGTTCAGATTTAGCGTTACCGCCTTCGCGTGGTTAACGTAATATACGTGAGACATGACGAAGGTTTTCGATGCCCACTTCGAACTGAATTTAGTGTTGATGTAGGCGGCTGCACTTGTTTCGTAGCAAACGACTCTGCGAAATGCCTTCGCCTGCCTTCAGGTAGCTTCGTCGACAGAGTATTGCGGATAACTTGTTTTTCAGATCGCTTCCCATTTCGCACATCCCTAGGCCTAACTAAAATATCTGTTGCAGACTAGAATAACTCGTCTGCAACAAGAAAATTTGCGTTTTTGGTTCGTAGTTCATACTTATTTACAGTTATCGTCACTGAAAAAAGTTGTAACATTGCTGCGTGGGGAATAGAGGCGAGCATTTTTAGTTTTGCCTTTTATTTTTTCTTAACGCATTCTCCCTTCTCTAGGTGGCGCCGCCGTCCCTGCTTGTGCACGTATCCGCTATCCCGTTAAACTAAAACACGCTTTCCGAAAGCCAACGTTTGCAGCACAATATCACTATTGCCTTAACCCCCCTCTATCACATTAACGCTAAACTATAACTGTCTAATATGCCTAATAATAATAATATCTGGCGTTTACCGTCCCAAAAGGTCTAATGTGCCTACAGCCAAGCAACGGAGCCTTTATGAAGTCGTGCAAACGGATGTTGCTCTTCACTTGCAGCGTGGAGTGATATAATAAGGCGAAATCTTTAGATGTCTCATCAAACGCGAGAATTGACCGCCGGCGTTGGCCTCCAGCGCCAGCGGAGTCGGCGTCCCGTGGCGTCGGGCACAGCACGAGTGATGCAAAAAGTCATCATCACGTGATAACATCACTATAAGACGTCATCTCACATCACAGATCGCTACAATTTGTGACTTCATCATGACGTCACAAATTCAGGAGTGACGTCAAGTGGCGCAACGTAACATGATGCCGTCATCACATGAAATCGAAGCTTGGTCAAACGTGGGCCGATCACTGGTGCAGTGCAAAACCAGGCGAGGGGCCTCCAATCCTGGTGGCTGTGCCACGTTAGGTGCACGAAGTTTTCGGAGGGTGGCGGGGCAGGCTCAATACATCGAGTGACAAAAAAAAAAACAAGATGACTTTGCCTTGGAGTCGTCTTAGGTGAATGCACGAGGAACCCTGTGATTTTTGAAGCTTTAGCTACACTTGCCTAGGCGGAGCCGATT
>NC_051182.1:171781881-171820132 GCF_013339695.2 Rhipicephalus sanguineus
TACCAGCTTGCGCTTTCAGTTTTGCATCGTCACAACAAACGTGAGAATATGTATGTGTTTCCACCTGTGCGAGTCGCGAGCAGTGAGCCACCGAGGCAGTTACAGGCACGACTTCAGGTCGTGGGTGACGCCGCTGAGAGTTCGTAATACCGTCTGGGATAACCTCATATTCTAGAGCGCCGAGACATCGAAGCATCTTCTATGGCCCGATGTATCAGCGAACAGGTTTTTGACTGAGTCCACGTCCGCGTATCGGCGTCCAGACCCAAACACGGTCGCAGGGTTTGTATTCCACGTGGTGTCGTGGAAGGTTGTAACGATGGCTCTAAATTTTCTGCCGGCTCTTGATGCACATGCGGGCGAGCTGTCTGGCTTCTTCGGCGCGCTGGGCGTAGGCGGTGACGTCCAGACTTCCTTTGGCGGCAACATTGTGTGCATTGTCATCGAGAGTTGTTGCCGGGCTCCTTCCGTATACCAGCTTGTATGGCATCAACTGCGTCATACCTCGCACGGCCGTGTTGTATGCAAAGGTCATGTACGGAAGGATGGCATCCCACGTATGGGATGCCGTCCTTGGACAAATGGGCAGCATGTCGACGATGGTCTTATTTAGACGCTCGGTGGGGCCAATGCTCTGTGGGGTTATCCGGCGGTCGCTTGTCTGGGTGTATCTCGAGACTGCTTGAGTTAGGCCTGCAGTAAAGGCCGGACCTTGTAGATGAGAACCTATGGCACGCCATGACGAATGATGATGTTCTCAACGAAGAGCTCGGCAACCTTCGCTGCAGTGCTTTTTGGGCAGGGTCAGTGTTTTGGTGTAGCGGGTGAGGTGGGTGGTAGCTATTACGAGGCACTAATTCCAGGAAGTCGAGGTTGGAACGGCCCAGTAGGTTCCTCCCCGATTTCCTTCAGGTCGGCGAGGTGGGTGAATGGTCTGCGGAAGTACCGCTGGCCTTGTCGGCGGTGTTCTTCTGTCGCTGACAGTCTCGGTCAATTCCTTACGTCTTACGTAAGGGGCGACCTCTGCAGCGAGGCGAGACCAGTAGTAGTGCTCCTGTCGCCTTGGGAACGTGCGAGAAAACTCAAGGCGTCCAGCCGTCAGGTCATCAGGCGAAGCTTTCATAGCCTGTGGACGTAGCACTGAAGGTATAAAGTGTAGATAGTTGGCTCGAAGAGGAGAAGTTCTTCTTTAGGAGAAAGGTGTTGCAAGCAAAATAAGGCGATGCCAGTCCTCGCTTGAATACCTCCGGAAGAGCAGCGGTCTTGGTCTTCGAGGTATTCCACAAGGCTCCTGAGTTTCGAGTAGGTTCGCTGTCGTTCAGCGAAGTAGTCAGCTGTTACGGCTCTCGAGAGGCAGTCATCGCCCTGGGGGCCCTGCAGCGACGGCTCGATGCGGGTGTGAAGCAGGTAGTCGGCGTCAGCTTGCTTTCTTCCGGACTTGTAAATGACGGTAACTTCGAGTTGAACTAGTCATCGGAAGGTCAAAGTCAGCTAGCCTAACCAGCACAAGGCGCGGTGGTCGTTTAAAACATTGAAGGCCCTAGCGTTGAGACAGGGGCGAAAACGCTGATGTAGCCCAAATGATAGCAAGACGCCACTTTCCTTTTGTGGAATAGTTCGTTTTCGAACTGGAAAGCGAAAGGCTAGTATTGCTGATAACCCGTGCCACTCCGTGAGTGGTCTGCACAAGCAATGCGCCAATTCCTACGCTGCTTGATTTAGTGTGAATTTCCGTATTGGCGTACTGGTCGAACTGCGCAAGCAATGCGCCAATTCCTACGCTGCTTGATTTAGTGTGAATTTCCGTATTGGCGTATTGGTCGAACTGCGCAAGCATCAGAAGCGTATGGAGTGGTAGTTTCAGTTCTTTAAACGCTTCGATTGCTGCCGTATGCCGCTTGACCATAATGTCGGTCATGATAAGGTGCGATAGTGGCTCGATGATCCCGAAAAATATCTGGACAAAGCGTCTGTATAGACGCACACGTTGAGAAATTGGCGTACGTCCTTCTCGTCGGTGGATAGCGGCAAAGAAACGGAGGGAGCTGTTTTCCGTGTGTGTGGGTGAACATTAAAATCGCTAATGAATTGCATTAGAATGGCCAAAAACAAAATTTCTCGTACGCCAAGCGGCACTTTTATGGCTTGAAGGGGACTAGGGGGATCTTGATTGCAGTAGCGTAGCCTCGGAACTCTGTAATGGCTCGTCCTCCCCAGCGCCTTCTTGTCGGTCGTCGTCTTTGTCTCTTTTCTGATAGAACGCCGCTCGTGCCGCCCGTGCTGCGCCTCGACTGTCGCCATAGCGATTTTTGATAAGTGCGGTCTAATAAACAGTTTTACAATTGGTTGAAGTACATCTTTTAAAGTTCTGGGCCGACCGCCGGCCGGAAGCCCTTAGAGATGAGACCAGGACACCAACCGACACGTCTTTACACTTGGAGAGCTCGGCCGCGGCTGCTCGTCAGCGGCTGCTTAGGGCGAACTGCGAGCGCTCCATTGTTCGTCGTTTTTTTTCTATGGTTGGCGCGATCGCAGCCGCCGCTCTCATACTGCCCCTTCCCATCCGTGAAAATTGAGGAGGACGCGGTAGCCTTGTTCCTTAGCGATGGCGGACCGCACATGGTGCACAAAGCAATGTGCACGCGCAGTCTGGCCACAACTCTTTATCCTTCGTCTCGACAGCCGGCGACAGCAGCCGTAGGGCGCCTGGCCAGCCTGCTCCGGGTGCTGTGCTCAGGGTGCTCCTCACTGGCGAGCGCCTTGCAAAGTGCACGGTGTCGGCTTGCGGCCTTTCCGCATGCGCTTCACCACTTCCTCCTCTGCGTCGTCGTCTTCATCAATCTTGGCGGGCAGCCGGGTCGTGCATACCGGTTGGACGCCACCTGGTGCTGCGCTGCGTATTCTGTCTCAGTTTCTCATTCCATCTTTCGGTTTTCTCTTCGGCTTTAGTATTATCCTCCTCTCTTTCTGTCCCCCTGCAGGCCACAGCCTCCTCATGTCAGCGTCTTCACCATCCTGAGCAGCCGCAGCTGCATCAGGAGCGGACGGCTTCATGCCAGGTGACGTTTTCCTGCCCTCAATTTCTGATAGGGTCTGGTCCAACATCCCCTCAAAGTCGTGGTCATCCTGGCTTTTCCCCTTCTTCCTTTACCTTTTTTACTCTTCTTCTTTTTGACAATCGTTTTCTTCTTCGTAACCTCACGTTCGCACCATCGGCTACGCCCTACCGGTCCTCTACACCGTTCCCCTTCACGTCATCTTCGCATACGGGATTCCCCTCTACTCCATTCCCGTCAACAATCCTAGCGACATTCTGCCCGGTAGTCGGATACTCATTGGCCTCTTCCTAGCCGTACTGGCAGTCTCTGGCCTCAACAATCTCCACGACCACTTCTGCGTATTGCCCCGCGCTCACGTGCTCCGCACTCTCGACGACGAAGGTGCGGAGGGCATTGGACGGGCATTGAACGGGGAGCGCCTCAGTCCCGGCAGGCATAACATCCGCACCGGCAACAACGCCACGGCCCCCACCGCTCACCGCCCGGTTCTCGGCAGTCCTCGCGCCACTTGGCGTCACCGGGATGCCGATGAAGGGCCGAGGTGTGCAAAAAACATGGCTACTCCCTTCACCTCGTCGGGGCTGATGCGAGTGGATAGAAGATGGCGCTGCGGGCCAGGACGAGCAGATGCCGCTCCAGTAGGTCCATGGAGCTGAATTGGTCGAGATGGAGTTAGGGCCTTCTGGAGCTCTCACAGCTCGTCATGGGTGATGTCTCGCGCGAGTGGGCCGTACTCGTTCGGCCCACTCGTTCGGCCCATGTAGGGTTCTTGGCCGACCGCCGCCCGGAAACATTAGAGATGAGACCAGGATAATAATGGACACGTCGTTTGTCTTCGATACTCGGCCACGATTGCTCATCAGCGGTCGCTGAACGTGAGCTGCAAGCGCGCCATTGTTCATCGTTCTCTTCAACGGTCGGCGCGCTCACAGTCATCATTCAAATAAGCTTCAAGGCACCTGTTGTGTTTGTCGAAGTTTCAGACAACACACCGAAGTCCTCCAAGTGCATGGTGTCAGTCTGCCGCTTCAAGCCGGCCAGTTCTGTGTGTATACCGCTTTGGAAAGGCGCACGTCCAAAGGTCCTGACCTTGAACACGACGATGGCGTATGGTTAGAATGTCTCGGTCTCCTCGCGGATTCCGATTTGCCGTAGCCAGTCTTGAGTGCACTGACCAAAAGTACTTTATACTGTAGGGTCGATCACACGGCATCTAATGTCACGGGAGACGTCACGGACTCTTACCGCGGCTGGTTGTTGTCATCGCGTAGCATTTCATCAAACTTGTTTCTAGGCAGCCCCGCGTTCTCGCGTCGAAGTTGGTACGGGCTACTGACGCAGCGGACGGGCATATTCGGTTGTAATGCGGTATTTGGCAAGTATATTGTCGATTTGCGATAATGACAGGAAGCAAGTCTTTATGTTGGGGAGCAGGACTTTGCCCTGTCCTGCCTGTGCGAGGGAAGACTCGAATCGATGTCAAAAGCGGGTTCAGTCGTTTTGCATCGTCGGATAGGTTTGGTAGTGCCTGTAAGGGAGAAATCATGGCTGCGTTCCACTAATTTCTCGACAAAGGCTTACTGTGGTGCCTATTGTGACTGCTTGTACACGTTTCTGCAATTTGTGAGCATCACTTTCGGATTGCCTGCACGAAGGTCGGCTATACCTCCTGCGATGCCAATCTCGCGACTCACCAACAGGTGTTGTTCGCCCTCTATGACGGCTTCTAAGCCCCTGGGTTATTCGTTCTCGATGGAAATGATGATGCTCGAGGGGCGCATCTGTGACCTGCTCTTTAAGAACATTCAAGGCATAGTTACCTCGCGTCATGTAGGGCGGCAGTACTTTTACAGCAGAAGCTGTCATAAGATCACAAGAGCCGTTTTTGGCGCCGTAGGTGTCCGCCGGCGGTGTCCGTAACTGCTGTCACGGGAAATAAGATAAAACATGGCACATCCCTCCTTCAAAGGAATCGGTATAATACGAAAGTGAGACAGGTCTTCAAAGAAGTAGTTGATTGTTCATTGTGAATTGATCTATGAGAGCTTGTATTATGCATGTTGGTGTTTGGCAGCATTAGCACCGTTCGACGTAGATGTACACCCGTTGAAATCCAGTGGCACATCTCCATCGCAACGACTAACGCCCATGATCTCAATTTAACCGATTTAGTAGCTGAAGTTGTTAACATATACCTGGACACTGCATAGCGTAAATTCGGCGCAATAATGGCATCTGTGAGCACACAATAAATACTGGTACTCGATATGCACTTCTTCAAACCGTCGTTAATTGAGGAGAGACACGGCACGATGTGTGCTCCCGGGTAACAAACTTGCGGCCTGTGCTCATGCATGCACTACCACACGGCGCTTCAGCAATATGGGAGGCATGGCATTCATAGCTGAAGGAGCAAAAGCGCTAAGGAGTTTCACGTCCCATTGGCCTCTGGAAATTAGGCCGTCGGCATCGTTGCCTTTCTACGGCGCTTATTACAGCAGTTTTATTAGTCGGTACTATCGCTCTCGAAGCAGTAGGCGGTGCAGAAACACCGTTGGTGCATGTGAAAGCTGCACTACTCGGACGAGCCGTCCCACACTAACATAAAGCGAAATGTGTCGTGATCCGGGGCTTCCCGGCATGAAGACGCCAATATTACCTAAGCATGCTTTATGCGCATGCCAGCAACATAACAATAACCAAGAGTGCCGAAGGAAGAGTACATCCGCCGAGACGTGAGCCAAGCGCTCTTATTCACCTCGTGGCCGAGGGTGTTGCGATATGGGCCGCGTTACAGAGTATCGCGCGAGCATACTTGTACAGATATGCGACATTCCTCCACACTTATTTGGATCCCGAACCATTATCCGGAAAGTTTGCGGCACAAAGCAATCAGGTGCGCGGCGTTGTCTCTGCTGGTAGCGACGTTCGCTAGGAAGAGTTTGAAGTGTCCACCGGTTCACTTCGTGCGGTGGGTGTGCTGTCGACGTCATTTGTTCAGTCGGTGGCCGGGACCGGTGCTGGAAATTCTTGCTGTCTTTCACCGAAGCTCAGATCGAACTTCGCGGTGATGTTGGTGTTATCGTTGCGGGAGTGATTTTTGTGACGCACCCATTGGAACATACAACGCGGGGTCACTACACTCAAACGACATCACACTGGTCCCGTGCGGGCGAGAGCTGTTGCACACAGCCACTTTGGACCTGATCGAAAATTGTGCACATGAAAAGCATCACCTACAGCGTATACGTTGTTGCGGCACGGGTGACGCCTTGTCTGGTCAAACAGGCGCTGGAACACTCTGTTCTTGATCGCTCGTCGTACCAGGTCTAATCTGGTCGCACCCATAACAAGGGTTTCAGCCATAACTCTTCAGCATCATCAGCCTCCGCATCAACATCAACAAAGTGCACATAATGCCTACAGATGTGAAGTGGGTACCTCGGGGATTTTACGAATATTACTGTCTGGTCATGACATGAATAACTTGAAAATCCTGTCGCGTACGTCGTCAAACACTTTCCTCCGGACACATGTGGCAAAAACCCGTTTACCATGGGCCGCGGTGTACGGCTATGCGCCACAAATAATTCAGAGTTTATATCTACTCAGGAATGGCGACATGAGACATTGTAAATTCAAAAGTGACAGCTTTAAGAAAACTGGGCATCGGGAAAAACACCATTTGCAGGCGTGATGTCGGTGCGACGTGAGCTCTGTTGTGGTACCGGCTATCCAATTTTGTAAAAGGAAATGAACACTATATGTACACTCCTACGATGCAGGCGTCATGTCAGGTCAACGTCTGTGGCTCCAGTTTTGTATCCACGCACAGGACGAGTGCCCTAGACGAAAGTGATGCCTTTTCTGGGACGATTTCCAAAATCGTCGCACTGAATACGGCAATAACCAGTAATTTCGCGATTTCGAACATTGGAATAATCGGCTTCGCCATGGCGACCAGCAAGACGGTTTCCGGAATATAAATGTGTGGAAGCAACTCTATGAATAATGTCGCGCGCAGATCTCGCAAAAAGCTTTTTTTTTTATGCATCAGGTGATCTAGGCGAGATCACGGCCATCGAAATTCAACGCAGTAATTTGCAGTCGTGGTTATTTGCACTGTAACATTATATATTTAGTAAGTGAGAAATACGTGTGTCAAAGCAGTTCTAGAATTTGGAGTTGCAGTATTAACCGGATTGCTTTCTAGTTATGTACAGGCGCAAACCACCACATCAAGGTTAGCGGGACACCCAGATTTTAAGGTTATATCTAACTTTCACAATGTGAGTGCGTGGGACACTATTCCGGCAAGCAAACGTATGTGCCCATATTCAAATAAGGAAAAAAAGAACGCGAGGAGGTCACGAGGAAGCGGGTCAGCACGAACCTGCCCTGCTTTTTGGAAGGAGATTAAGAGCTAAAAAATCGAAAATCTGGTAGAGCCGCCGCATTATCATTTCTTGTAATGCACCGTCACGGGCTCTCGGCCGCCATCATCGTCAAAAACCTGCGTTGTCATAGCCCTTCTGTTGAAAAAATGATGACACAGATCCGCCTTAGTAAAAGTATGCGGTACTCTTTGCTCCGCCCACATCGGTGATTAGGGCAGACCCCCTCCCCCTTCCCCTCGGCGCCGCAAGTGTTTCTGTAACTGCTGTACCTATCTTTTGCTACCACTGCCCCAGCAGGTTGGCATACCGAAGCATGAAGAGCCACCTTATAAACTCCAGCGTGGTAGACCACACACAGTACGCCGACCAAGTAAACACAACATTGAATGTAGCGCTTTTAGAATGTTCTGAAAGCTTTAGCATCACGCTTCAAAACTCTGAAAACTAGCGATTTCTTAGCGTCGTCGAGTTTGTAGTGGCGCTGCCATCATGACCGAGCACTTTTGTGGACTCACTGTTTGCGTACCGTACATTCTTACACTTTTCAGGCAGCAGGCAAATACGCCACTTCCTTCTGTATACATTACATTGTCGTATTTATTGCTATTCCTTTTGATTCACTCTTTCTCTGACATTTACGGCTGCTCCGCGTAGAACCGCAAGGTCCTCATGAGCACAAGCGGAAGATTTGCCCAAGCTGGGGTTTCCGGCAGAAAGCCATGTACCGGGAGCTTCGTACCTCAACTAACTTCATTTACAATGTACAAAGCACACAAGAAAGGAGGTGCCTGTACACTGAAACGAACCCCTAGCTACCCCCCTCAACCATGGCTACGAGCCTGGTAATACCCCATACCTGGGTATTTGATGTGTATTTTGAAACAAATTTCTGCAACTCCAAAAGCAAGGGTTTCATTTGACTTCGCGTGGACAAAATATAATATTCCTAGATAGTCCAATACAAACTAAATGAAGGTACAATCCTTGTGGTAGCGTTCAAAGCACGACACTGCGCTAACGCAACGCACTCACTTCGCTGCTTAAAGTGCAGATACTGATTCAATAAAAGCGCCAATCACGGAGCCCATGCTGCCGTTATGTTTTAAATAGGAAAACCGCATTTGACAATCTGGGCTCGTCAGAAGCCTCGTCATAAGCAGTTCAGCAGTAAACCTTAACTTTCATTACATGGACTTTATAGGTGACAGCGCCGCAGCACCATCTCATTTCTAAGAGGTAAGCACGCGATAGCACTGTCCACCAGTTGCCGCGTCTTCATTTTTTGTTTATATTTCTGGCCGTTCTTCTATACATAGGGTCGCGATCCGGCCCAAATCCCTTCGGTGGGAACGTGTGGGCTATAGATGTAAAAAGGTACGCAGACAAAATGTAATCAATCACATATGGGTGACATTTGGCACATTTCCGCTTCTTTGGCCTATTAGAAAGTTTTTCGTTAAATATAAACCGTTGCATCGGGCGAGGAGGACCGTACTGGCAACCAGTGCTTTCCTCCTTTCTGGCTCGTGCGCGACGGCGCGGAGTGTGCGGGCTGATGCTCGGATGAGTGGCGTTTTCGAACTATTTTTGCGTGTTTTAGGTCGACCTGCGGATTTTCTTCTCTTTTATTGCAATGTAAGCCAGCGAAAGGTCAACGGAAAACAACTGTGCCGTTTTTGGTTGTTCTAAAAACTATAAAAAGGAAACTGCTGTCAGGATAAGGATGCGACGTGCATCATCAAACGCGGAGTGTTTGCGGTTGTGCGCACTCTTGAAGGTATACATCGTTTGTGGTACGTTACAGGTTATAAATCGGCAAGTGCCGCAATATATCCGGAATTCCCGGTGTTCCACGCAGTCAAATGACATCGTATATGGCCAGATAGGCGGAAAAAACATAAGCGGTCATGTACGGCCATGTCCTGTAAAGTGCAAAAAATCTAAGTACCGCTCGAGTAGCCACCTGAGTTGTTTTGCTTCGTTTTATTTATTATATTTTTATATGATGTGCTTGGGCTAACAATTATCTTCGTAACTCGGCTCAACACTGTGATCGCTGCAGTTTATGTATACCGGTATTAGCGCGGACGAGAAATCCCTCACTTCGCAGCGGGGTAGCCGGCATCATACATTTAATTATTGCTCCTTACCAGCCTTGTAAAACCCGTGTCGTGAGGTCGCAACATCCGTAAGACAGCGGGGTGTATCGTATACGATGAGTGCTATGAATGCCGAGTAGTAAAAAAAAGAATTCTGTCGGTCCGTGTGTAGAACTACCACCTCAGGAAGACTAATTCTGCGTGGTCAAGAACCTTGTCCGACAAGTCGCGCAATGATATACAACAGTTAATTCTCTACTAAGCGCGATACAAAAACCACGTTGTTACGCTTGTCTAGTGTTTCTTGAACTGCCCATTTTGCTGCTTAGCTTTCCGAACGAAAGCAATAATTTCGCAAGAACAGTTCATCTGGTATACGAAGTTAAAAAAAAATAAACGCGAATCACCTCCGATGCCGACCAAAGGCTCGAGCCGGGGCGCCCTTCGTGCCTTACCGGCAGAAGAAACTCTCTAACCATCGTCATCTTATCGCTGCCAAATCCAATCAAATATCACGACTGTTCAATGAAAAAAGAAAAAAAAGCGCGCCGGCATTGTGAACATCAGCATGGTTTTTATGTACCAGCGCCTCTCTGTAAATAGCTCTAACTTCGTCCACACCGGTGCGCAATAAACGAGCGAGTAATAAGCGGTCACTTAAAAGTTGAGAAACAAGATAGGCAACTGCATGTTTGCGAGCAACAAACATATGCCGCCCGCGCCACCAAATCGAGATTGCGCGATCACGCACGACCACATGTAGGAGCGGTCAAACAGTTTCAGGACGTCTCACAGACTCATTTCTTATGTATACCGCATCTCTTGATACGAAATTCAGCACGCCAGACCGAAAAAAAAAAACCGACTGCAAATGCAGCCGCACGCATACCTTCCATACAAACGCGGAGCTTGGCACATGCCAGTGGGTTGCCAGACCAGAGACGGCGCCGCCCGCTAGGCAATATGGCGGCGACAATGAAAAAAAGGTCTATACGGGCTGCATGAAAAAAAAATCAAGTTTCATATGTCGCTTGAGTTGCCAGATGCCCTACGCTACAATAAATGCAAGTATAAGCAAGCAGCCTTCCTCCACATCAATTCGACAAAAACGACTGATAACATGCATTGGCCACGGACATTGTTCAGAGTCATGGAGCTCAGCCCTTCTATGATATGTGAAACAATGATAAGTGAAGTTTTTGAAGCAATGTGTGAAGCAATGTGTTTGTGTGAAGCAATGTTTCACTTCAATGATAAGTGAAACATTGCGGGCTTTTAATGCCCGAAGTTATCTAACTTTAACCAAAGCAAATGGCGGGCGTCCGCTGTAGACACTGAGTGAAACAGTGCGTTCTGACTTGAAATTGCAAAGGGACTATTGATAATGCGTTTGGAATCCCCATGACGTTACACTAACATCCCGTCACTACAGCATAACTAGCGGTGTAGCTGGAAGGCATCACTTTTACGTGTGATATTTCGTATTTGTCGGAAACTGTGTCTTCCCAGGAAATTTAATGATATATCAAAACATTCCCCCAAATTATTTGCTCGCGGATTCAGCATTTACCTTTCATCTCTTCTCGAGTTCATCTTCGATGTATTTACCACCGCACACCGCACCACAACCACTTAATTAAATGCCAATCTAAATGCATGCGTAAGCAAATGAAAACATCAGTACACCTGACGAAATCATGCGAGAGAAAGATTGGTTTTCAGTATGGGACGGTTGCAGTGCCTATAAATAGAGAAAACGTAGACCTAGGTGGTCAATGGCGCGTGTATTGAACGTGTGAAAACTTACCGCTTTTAATAAGGAAGGCTACCAGAAAGATTGTCACAAACGTATTTTTCGTGTTTGTGATCGACTGAAAGAGAAAGCAGGGATACGGCCTAGCCGCTTGTGATTTATATACGCATCGTCAAGGAGGAAGCGGCCCCATGATACATTCGCGGGAACCTTAAAAAGGCGTCGAATACCGCTGACGTAAATTTTTATGGAGTAAAACACCGCCGCCTATATAAATAATCTGCTTATATATTCACTTCTACAGATGGCACTGGTCGAAACGTAGGGGCGCGCTGAGGACAAAGAACCGTACAATGAATTCTTAACCATCATTTCAAGATAGACAGTTCATGAAAGCGTTCGAAAGAATAACCGCTTAGCAAGACCCAGCGTAGCAATGAGTAAACCACAATGTTTCACTAATAAAAGCGGACGTCACATAAGTGATGTAAAACATCCAGTATACATATGTTGCTTAGCGCCAGCGTTGTCTCTTTTGTACTGCCATTGTGAAAACTATGCCGCCTGGCCCTCACAAGGCTATCTTAAAGCGGGCGACAAGGAAGCACAATAATGCATTATCTGTAGCTTGCAACCAGTGGCCTAGTAGACTAGCATTACTACGCATTTTGCAAATAACAATAAAAATAGAAAGTCGTTCTGGTAAAAGGTTTACCAAAGCTATGTACAAATGATTATAAGCACTCCTCAGATATCTTCAGAGGAGCGAGAACAACCGTTACTTAGCATTACGAGGACTAGCAATTTGTACCGCCTGCCCTGCAATCTATGTGTACCAGCTCTTGTCTCCTGTAAAATTGCGAGCAAGTACACCCACCAGAGCAATCGACCCGTTATAGTTTACTGTTAATTTCAGCTTTCCCGGCCGTTCCTCGAATTGGCCGCTCCCTTCCTCTCCACACACCGATCACGTACCGCGGCCACACAACACGAGCCTACTTGAATCCCATGCAATACTGCTTAAAAGTACAATATCCAACTACCTCCACCAGAACTTTGTCGTCTAGATTAATTTTTTCCTCCACAATGACCGCACCCCGAACTTGCGCAATGCGCCTACGACGATTTTCACGGTCCAGCGAGCAAAGGCATGTCCTTCCAGAGCGATAATACAAGATCGTACCTACGACGAGCAGCTAGCAATAGGAAGGCCTCCGAGATCAGTTTGTGTTGGTTAGAGCATTTGCAATGGCTCATCATCGGAAATGCTTCTATGACATTCTTCCCGAGGTCTGATGGAAGTTTACTGGTGTTTCTGAGCTCTCGTAATCGGCCGTGCCTCGAACGAAGGCAAGGAGACGTCTAAGAAACTCCATGTACACTCATTTTTCGTCTGGCAGGAAGCAATGTGGCAGGAAAAGTTTGCCGCCGCCATCTTGAAGTTAGGTGCCGTTCCGGCCAAACGGCCCCCTCCACTTCGCCGGTAATTTTTACTTACGGAAAGGGGCGCGGCTCCTACTCAGAATTTGACGACCGCGCGCTAACAGTTCAGTTTAGTTTGTTTTCCCGTTCTGTTCATAATGAATGGCCCCAGGCGCAGCCATATCATCACTGACACTCGTTTTCTTGAAGAAATAATTTAGGAGGTATTTATTGTGTGAGAAGGCCAGTGCGGGCGCAGAAACAACGTCATCGATTGAACCAGTGAATGTGCACATTTTTGAGCTTTTTCTCGTAGGCGACGTGTCTTCCGCCGCTTACATTGCTGCCACATCAAAACAGTTCTTAGAAATGATACACCAGCTGAATAGCACTCATTTATCGCTATAAACACAAAAAGGGGCGTGACTCGTATTTTCTGCTCAGCTAGCAGATCCAATAGGCCTCTTGCACGATGTGTCAAAGGTGATCTATATCTCTGTACCCTGCAGCTCGTTCTACATCTTTGTACCGGCGGACTACATTGTAAAAGAAAGGAGCAGTGCTTAGTGCATACATGAAATCTATTTGTTTCTATGGCATGTAGGCAATGAACTCTGTGCTGATATTTCAAAATGCCGGAGACAATGTGAAAGGGGATGTCATGGAATGGCACCAAATTTCCATCTGAAGTGTGCGCAGGCAGCCCTAGCTCTTCAATCCTTCCACTCTTTACTTAGCTATAAATACGTGCGCATGAGGATTCAAAGTATATTTAACCGACGTAGCCAAAGTTATCCGCTTCTTCACTGCGTCCGCTGCAGTGATGCAGAACAAAGAAAAAGAGTACCTTGATATTGTCACGTGGTCGTGACGTCGACGAAGACAGCAGTCGGCGTTTGCAGGATGAAACTGTTTATTTGGCCGAACTTGTGGCCGGAAAATGAGAACTAGAACTACAGCAATACACGCTGTACAATGATAGCGGCGAACAGGGCGTCGTCCGTCGATCAACTGACAAGCGGTCAAGTGCGTCGCTTTTTATAAGGTGCTATGGAACTTTCCAGCGATATCGCTGGTGGCGGCGTATCTCTCGATAAAGCTGGAACATTCGCGTGCGGCGCGAATCTTAACAAAACGATCTACTACAATCGAGAAGTCTCTCGAACACTGCTTCGCGGGCAGCGTCGAGCGTGATAATCGCCCTTGCTGGTCAAACCCAAAAAACATCAAAATAGGACAAAAAGTGGGCGTGGCATTTGCCCCCCTCTGAAAAAGCATCGTCCCGACGCTTGCGAAAGACCAAAGAAGAGAAAAAAACACAAGTGCATACATAAATAAAGTACAATACCAAAAGGTAAAAGTAGAGTCCCCAGGTTCGCTAACGTGCAAAAAACGGCTTAAGACGCACGACATGGACGACTTCAGGCCGTTGCGCGGCGTCGCTGGGAGTTCGTAATGCCGTCCGGGATGACCTCGTAGTCAAGAGCGCCGAGACGTCGAAGAACCTTGTAGGGTCCAAAGTATCGCCGAAGGAGTTTTTCGCCAAGGCCGAAGGAGTTTTTCGCAACTTGTACGGCGTCATCTGCGTCGTTTCTTGGACGGCCGTGTTGTAAGCGAAGGTCACGTACGGAAGGACGGCGTCCCACGTCTTGTGCTCAACGTCGACGTACATGGCCAGCATGTCGGCGATGGTCTTATTTAGACGTTCGGTGAGGCCATTGGTCTGCGGGTGGTAGGCGGTGGTGCGGCGGTGGCTCGTCTCGCTGTATTTTAAGATCGCCTGAGTTAGGTCCGCTGTAAGGCGGTACCTCTGTCTGTGATGAGGACCTCTGGGGCGCCATGACGCAAGATGATGTTCTCCACGAAGAACTTGGCTACCTCGGCGGCACTGCCTTTGGGCAAGGCCTTTGTCTCGGCGTAGCGGGTGAGGTAGTCAGTTGCTACGACGATCCACTTGTTGCCGGAAGTCGACGTCGGGAACGGCCCAGTAGTCCCTCCCGATTTGCTGGAGCGGCCGTGAGGTGGTTCGAGCTTGGCTGCAGAAGTCCCGCTGGCCTAGTTGGCGGTGTCTTCCGTCGCTGGCAATCTCGGCAAGTCTTAACGTAGTGGGCGACGTCGGCAGGAAGGCGTGGCCAGTAGTATTTTTCCTGTATCCTCGCGAGCGGCGGGAAAAGCCGAGGTGGCCGCCGTCGGGTCGTCGTGCAGGCCGCAGAACCTCTGGTCGCAGTGCCGAATGTACCACGATGAGGGTAGTCGGCCCGGGCCGGAGAGAAGTCTCCTTTACTGAGGACGTCGTTTTTCAAGAGAAATGACGCCAATCCCCTCCTGAATACTTTTGGAACACGGCGGTCCTGCCCTTGAGGTATTCCACAAGGCCCCTGAGTTCCGGGTCGGCTTGCTGTCGCTTCAGCGAAGTGCGTCGGCACTTATGGTTCCCAAGAAGCAGTCATCATCTTGGTCGTCCTCGGCGGTGCGTCGACGGGGGCACGAGACAAGCAGTCGGCGTCGGAGTGTTTTCTTCCGGACTGTAAAACGACGGTAATGTCGAATTCCTGGAGTCTTAGGCTCCACGTGCGAGGCGACCTGAGGGTCCTTCAAATTGGCTAGCCAACACAAGGCGTGGTGGTCGCTCAAACTTTGACGGGCCGCCGTAGATTGTAGGGGCGAAACTTCGATGTAGCCCAGATGATGGCCAGACACTCCTTTGTCTGTTGTGGTATAGTTGATTTCTGCCTTTGATAGCGACCGGCTAGCATAACTGATGACCTTTCCAATCCGTCGGTCTTCTGCACAAGGACGGCGCGAGTCCTACGCTGCTTGCGTCGGTGTGGATTTCCGTATCGGCGTGCTCGTCGAAATGCGCAAGTATCGGAGGGTCCTGCAGGCGTCGTTCAATCCTTGAAATGCCTGAACTTGCGACGTTTCCACCTGAATTCGACGTCGGCCTTCGTGAGTTGCGTCAGTGGCTCGGTGATCCGTGAAAACTTCCTTGACGAAACGTATGTAATAGGCGCACAAGCCGAGGGAAAACGGCCGTACGGCCTTCTTGTCGGTGGGCGTCGGGAAGCTCAGCGATGGCAGCTGTTTTCCGCAGGTCCGGGCGAACACCATCCTTGCTGATCAACATGACCCAAGAAGAAGAGCTCCTCGTACGCGACGCGGCGCTTTTCAGGCTTCAAAGTGAGTCCGGAGGTCTGTGATTGCTTGAAGTACAGCTTCAAGGCGCCGAAGGTGTTCGTCGAAGTTTGAGGAAAACACTACGACGTCGTCCAAGTACACGAGGCACGTCTGCCAACTTCAAGCCGGCGGTACTGTACCATAACCCGTTGAAAGTCGCAGGTGCCGAGCAAAGACCAAAAGGCATGACCTTGAACTCAAAACAGGCCGTCTGGCGTTATAAAGGCAGTCTTTTCTCGGTCTCTCTCGTCGACTTCTATTGCCAGTAACCGGTCTTGAGGTCCATCGACGAAAAGTACTTTGCGTTGTGTAATCGATCCAGGGTGTCGTCTATCCGGGGAAGGGGATACACGTCCTTCTTCATGACTTTGTTCAGGCGACGATAATCGACGCAAAAACGAAGAGTCCCATCCTTCTTCTTCACTAGCACCACGGGGGATGCCCACGGACTCTTCGACGGCTGGATGATGTCGTCGCATAGCATTTCGTCGACCTGTTTCTTCACGGCCTCCCGTTCCCGCGTCGAAACCCGGTAGGGACTCTGACGGAGTGGTCGAGCATTTTCTTCTGTTATAATGCGGTGCTTAGCAAGGGGCGTTTGTCGGACCCGCGATGACGACGAGAAACAGTCCTTGTATTGCAGGAGCAGGGTTTTGAGCTTATCTTGCTTGACCTTCGGAAGGCTCGGGTTGACGTCAACATCCCGTTCGGGACCTCTATTCGTCGAACCAGGTTCGTCAGCATCGAAGAGGGCGAAAGCATCGCTGGCGGCTACACATTCGTCGATGTAGGCAACCGTCGTACCCAATGTTGAGGCGCCTATATTCGGGGGGCTGAAGTTTGTCAGCAGTACCTTTGCTTTACCGTCATGCAGCTCGGCGATACCTCTTGCGACGCAAATTGGACGATTCAGGAGTAGTTGCTGATCGCCGTCGATTACGCATTCAAGGTTCGCAGGTTTTTCGGTGCCGACGGAAATAATGACGCTGGAGCGTGGCGGAACGGTCACCTGCTCTTCTATCACATTCAGTGCATGGTTCCCTGGCGTCGCGTGGGGCGTGAGCGCTTTGTCTGAGGTTAGTGTTATCGACTCAGACCTCAGGTCGATAACGGCGCTGTGGTCACTTAGGAAGTCCATTCCGAGTATCACATCCCTGGAGCAGTTCTGCAGGATCACAAACTTCGCAGGATAAGTGCGGTTATTGACGGTGACTCTCGCCGTGCAGACACCAATCGGCGTTATCAGGTGGCCTCCAGCTGTCCGGATTTCTGGTCCACTCCAAGCGGTCTTTACTTTCTTCAGCTTGGTGGCGAATGGCCCACTGACGATGGAATAGTCGGCTCTGGTGTCGACGAGAGCTGTGACGCTGTGGCCGTCGATAAGAACATCGAGGTCGCTTGTTCGTCGTCTTGCGTTTCGGTTAGGTCGTGGCGTCGGATCACGGCTTCGTCGATTTGTCCCGCTGTTTCGACGTTGCGTCGTCAGGTTTTCTTCGGGCCGCGAAGTTTCGTCGTGAGGGCTCCGTCCGGTTTGCGTCGTGTTCTGAAGGTCTCGTCGCGTTGTCGTCGTCGGCGGCCGCGGAGGATCTTCGGCAGTTCGTCGTACAGCAACCGCACCTCCATCGGTTGCTGCCCTTAGTTTCCCGGATACGGGCTAGGCGACCGGCCCCGGTTTGGGCCAGTGTACTGCCGGCGGTGCGGTGACATGTAGCGTCCGGGCGACGGCGAGCGGGAAGGTCGTCGTTCTTCCCACTGTGTTCCGGTGAGGTAGTCGTCGATGTCGCGAGGCCGTTCGCCTGGCTGCGGGCGCGGCGCGTTGACGGCGAATCCGCGTAGCCCCATCTGTCGATACTGGCATCGGCGGTATGTTGTGGCCGGCTTCCCCGCAGTGATAGCAGAGCGGTCGGTTGTCAGGGGCACGCCAAACGTCGGTCTTTCGGGGGCGCAGCGTTGTCCAGTCGGCGGGCGGTATGGCGTCGGTGATGGTGGCGGCGGTGCCTGGCGGCGGAACTGCTGCGGCGGCGTGGCGTCTTGACGTGGGCGAGGAGGGGGGGGGGGGGCGTTGCGTCGGGCTGCAGCAGCATAGCTCATGGCTTCCGGCTGAGCCTGCGGTGCTTCGGGAATTCCAAGCGATTGCCGGACTTCCTCGCGGACAACGTCGGCGATTGAATCCACTTGATGCTGCGGCGAAGGTAACAGTTTGCGCAGCTCCTCCCGCACAATCGCTGTGATGGTGTCACGCAGGTCATCAGACTGCAGCGCCTGAACCTCCCCGTAGGTCGTCGTAGGAATGCGGCGGTTGTACTGCCTAGTGCGGATTTCTAGTGCTTTTTCGATTGTGGTGGCCTCCGAAAGGAATTCCGAGACCGTCTTCGGCGGGTTGCGCACAAGTCCGGCGAAGAGTTCCTCCTTCACTCCCCGCATCAGGAAGCGAACTTTCTTTTCTTCGGACATGGCTGGATCGGCATGGCGGAATAGGCGAGTCATTTCTTCGGTGTACAGTCCGACGTTCTCATTGGGGAGCTGTACACGGGTCTCGAGAAGGGTTTCAGCCCTTTCTTTCCGGATGACGCTCGTGAAGGTGTGGAGAAATCGGTGCGGAAGAGGCTCCCATGATGTTAGCGTGGACTCTCGATTCTCGAACCAGGTCCTTGCGCCATCTTCAAGGGCGAAGTAGACATGGCGTAGCTTCTCGTCGCAGTCCCAGTTGTTGAACGTGGAGACCCGGTCGCATGCCTCCAGCCAGCTTTCTGGATCCTCGCATGGTGATCCGCGGGAATGTCGGCGGCTCCCTCGGTTGATGCATGACGACCGTTGTAGGTGGCAGGGGGTCTATCATCGTCTCGGCGGTAGATGTGACGGTCTTCGGCTGCCTGGCGTTTTCGGGAAGGAGCCCGTACTCTGGTTGTAGTCCCTTCTGCCGGCGGCTGGTTCGAGGATCCGGGTTGACCTTAGAGTCGTCTTCTTCGCGGCTTGGGCTTGGGTCAGCGCTCCGCGGTGGCGTCCAGATCATGAAGCAGCACCTCCACCAGATGTCACGTGGTCGTGACGTCGACGAAGACAGCAGTCGGCGTTTGCAGGATGAAACTGTTTATTTGGCCGAACTTGTGGCCGGAAAATGAGAACTAGAACTACAGCAATACACGCTGTACAATGATAGCGGCGAACAGGGCGTCGTCCGTCGATCAACTGACAAGCGGTCAAGTGCGTCGCTTTTTATACAGGTGCTATGGAACTTTCCAGCGATATCGCTGGTGGCGGCGTTATCTCTCGATAAAGCTGGAACATTCGCGTGCGGCGCGAAATCTTAACAAAACGATCTACTACAATCGAGAAGTCCCTCGAACACTGCTTCGCGGGCAGTGTCGAGCGTTGATAATCGCCCTTGCTGGTCAAACCCAAAAAAACATCAAAATAGGACAAAAAGTGGGCGTGGCAATATCCACTGCCCTAAAAACGTGAGCAGTGAAAAAGACATCTTTTACTAGCAATATGCGCAATTTCTCGGCCTTTTTCATGTGCATGCCTGCTCGGTCATTCCTCTAGTAGAGTGTTTGGTACTGCACTAATGCAAAATATCCAGGAGAAACTCATTTAAGCTCGCATCCCTTCCTACTGACAGTGTCATGGCGAAGTGGATAGATTGCAGCCAGAGCCTGTGTGTGTCAACAATACACACGAGATCCATGAGAACTTTTTTCTTGCGGGTAGAAGACATGGACTGACGCTGAGGCAAAATTGGACGTTAACGAGCTTTACTGCCTGCTCCCACCATTTATTGATAGCGATATTTCTGCACAAGCTTAGCTGTTCATCAGCAACAAAACTGTTCACGCCAGAAATGGGCCAGGAGCGCGACATTGTGAAAGTGCGACAACAGTACTACCCATGGCGACATGTCCTGTGAATGCTGACTAAGCACTGTCTCTATCAGTCGTCGTGGTATTTAGAGCGTTTCTGCCCCTATATAGTTTTATGTTTGGTACGGCGAACGTTCAGCTTCACTGATAAAGCAGCGTGGAGCTCACATTGAATTCAATTTACAAGATGTCTGATTTAAAAAATAGAGTGGATGCCAACAACATGGCGACTGATTTAATCAAAGCCGCTAGTCTCCCTTCCCAGCTGTACAATGCTGAAGCAACTCTTCGAGCTACCCCAGAAAAGCTGGTCTCACTCACTGCATGGTCAAGGTCATCACCGGTCTAGTTTTAATAGTTTGATGTTACTCGCTTATATGTACATACCTGCGATTCGGAAGATTATTTGAGATAAATCTGAGCAGACGCTGAAAGCGGGTATCATCAAACTATCTGACTCCATGTGCTCCTTTCGATTGTGGTAGCGAAAACCGAAGCTAGGAAAACCGAACAAGATCTACCTTTTAATGACGTCTGACGATTTAGCATGCTTGACATTATCGATAAGCAAACTTCTGTAATATTTACGGTTGGGCACCCGTAGTTCATACTCTCCATATCAAAAATAAGGCACCATAGACACAAAGTGTGGAGTACCCTCCTCACTATTTGCCTAAGAACATGGAAATGTGGCAAGAACACTTACCCACTCGAAGCATTTCTGTCACAGAATAAAGGGGGTTCCACTCAGGGTGAATCCTCGAAGCAGCAAAATATTTTGCACCGAATGTTCTTGTATCGTGGGGTTAGTCAAGACGTATGCAGCCACTTTGTGAAATGTTACTTAAGACGCAGATTGTTTAGAAAAATCAGCAGATTCAGACTACGGCTTGACTATCAAGGTGAGCCTACCGGGCTACTTGGTCTATGGTCGTTATAAACTGATTAAGTGCGCGCTAAATAGCGCGAACAAAAGAAGAAACACGACAGCCGAAGAAGACAGCAACTGCGAGTTGCTTCTTCCAATTCATTCTGCCGCCCTCCAATACATAAATTGAAACCACGCACCATGCGAAGGCGACAAACCACAAGTCACTCTATATCTCTCAGGCGTGCAGAAGGAAATAAACATGTTTTAGTAGCACGCATTCGTGTCGGTCATGCGTATTCATGTACCTGCATCAATTTTTTCTAGGTAAACGTGTGTAATCCTTCTCTGGATAAAGAGTATGTGTGAGGACCTTGGTTAAGACAATTCGAATGTGGCGACACCACTCAACTTACTCGCATGCGGTCCCTAATAAATTTCAAGTGGAAAAAGGCCATCGAAAGACTTTCAAAAAACTCCGTATCATGCCTGTCAATTTTGAAGCCTCTGAATCGCGACACCCCTTTTTTTTCAGCACAAAGATGCGTTCTCCGAGCTTATTACAACCGTTTTCAAGCAAGGCAATAACAGCACCGTACAATCAGTGCAGCAAGAAATCACATTCCTAAACCAGCTTTTAAAAAAAGTGTTATGAAATTGGCACGCTTTCATTTACGAAGTGCAGAAACATTTGTTGCTGCTCAAAAAACTATTCGTACTGCATAGTACATCAACAGCCACTCCTCTCGCATACCGCACATCCATATGAAAAGCAGCTCTGCGACGCGCGTCTGCTTCTGTAGCACTGCGTTTCCCACTTACGCTTGCCCCGAGGAAAATCGCGGCTGGGCAAGAGAGGACACACGGCGCTGGTGTTTGGCCCTTGAGATGTTCCTCCGACTATTACACGGCCAGCATTCTAATCTACTAACGGATGAACACACGTTGTGCTGGATCACCCTGTTTAAAGGCACTTCTGGCCGCCTAGCGCGATGGACACTACGCATCCAGGATTAATAATCGCGTCTCCTACCGCGGCGGACGCAAGCACTCTGACGCAGACGCTCCTGCCCGTTCGCCTTTTCCTCCAGATTCGGAACGCGGAATAACCAGCGCACACCTTTTATCATCTCTTGATAAACAATTGCCACTGAACAACGTCACGACCAGTCGATCGGATCGCATATCGATTATCTCTCCGTCACGTGCACTATTTTTTATTCAATGCCAACAACGCCTGCCTTTGTATTGTACCATCCAAGATGACCTGTTTGATAGCCTCAACTTGGCGATCGATGGCCGCAGATTGCTACAGGTTATTCCATGCAGTTCGCGATCACACGTATGTGCACCTCTTCACACCGATATGCACTGTGGCTACAAGTGAGTTATAAGGGTACTTATATTGTTCGCCAGGGGGATGACTGCGTCAGTATGGCATCTTTGGGACTAACGCAGAAGGAAATAACCTATTTGAATTTGTAATGCAGGGATATGCGATAGGTGCGTGATTCTGCGGCATGAGTGTTTATCGGTATTGCCTATTATTTACATATATTCAAATCAATTTTTGTAAATGTTTTCGGTTTGTTTGTTTGCAACTACGATACACGATTGTTCAAAAGCATCATGTGTCCGTCCAATAAATCCAGTTGTAAGTTTGTGCTTGTGTTCGTGTGACACAGTCTCCGTGACGAGCACTACACAGCACATTGATTGCGTCGGCTTTGACAATTACAGTAACCTTCCAATGATACCGTATGACAATCGGTGGATTTAATCGTAGTCGGCCCTCTGACAGGCTACGCCGAAACTGCCGCTTTGCCCAGAGATACCGCTCGGGATGTCGCCTCTTTCGTCTTCATACTTCCACATGGCGCACCTCGAGGACTACATATTGACAAAAAGTCAGGTTTTCTCTCCGAGTTCGTGGAAGCTCTGCCCTCGAAAGGGAACATCGCGACCATGGCATAGCACCTGCAGACTATCGGACTGACAAAACGGTTTAACCGCACGCTGTTTGATATGCTCCCGATCAACGCGGCATCTGACTAGGATAAATAGGACAGTGTTCTGCCACATCTAACACTCGCGCACGACACCACGATACAAACAACTCCAGGATTTTCACCTTTCTTTCTATTGTATGGATGTGAGCCTTCATCGTTGTTATCGCCCTGATGGCTCCGAGTGTCCAGCCGTCTCTGAAGCTGCCGGACAAGCCGAAAAGTGCCACCAGCTCACTTGAAAACTTAGATTGCATGGTCAGCGACGCCAGCAGGAAAACTGCTTCATCTCACCTCCACATCCAAGCTGAACCCCGGTCTCTTTTGCATGTTTATCTGTCACATACAAACTCCGGCACTCTCCTGGGAGCTTCTTAAATATTTAAGAGTCATGTGGTCTTGTTCTACAGGCAGATGTTGGCTGTGAATACTATTTAGAACATTCAGTTAGTATAGATGCGCAATTGGCATCGCGGTCATACTAAGCGGGGCAAACGGCAAACATTATGTACTTCCCGTAAACAACATATCATCCGGGTGGTTAATTGGGCTAGTTCATGATTTGTGATCTTGGGTGTACAGCGACGGCGTTAAAGATAGTCATTTCACTTGTACTGTAAATATGTGAAATTCGGATATCACTTTCAAGTTTTACAAACAGACGATGCTTGAGCTGGTTCAAAAGTAGGGATTAGAGAACCGTGAACATATTTCCGGCATTTTGTTTTTGATAGTGATAACTGAGTTAACTATAATTACCTGCTACGGTTAACGTTCAGTACTACGCGCATGCGGCATTATGGCAATATATGCGCTGAGATCCAACGACCCTGCCGACGCAAATGTCACGATTTGTAAAGCGAAGCGACAGACGCCTTCTCCTTCCGTGGAACTGTTGATGTAAATACGCTTCTCACGTCGCACAGTTCTACGAATGAGCAAACCGCGGTTTCACAAAGTAACAAGATTTATTTTGCTAAATCAGTGGTGGGTAGGGCGTGGAATATCAATCAACACAGAATGAAGTGCCATGAACGCTTTGATCGGAAACTAAGTGGGGTTTAGTATTACTTCGATAGAAAAGATGAGTGCAAACATAGCGGGGCCTGTTCTGGTTATACGCATCTCTTCGAAGACAATAAGGTAATGAAGACAAGGAAGGTACATGGGACGTTATACAAATTGCGGAGCTGTGTGGGGTTTTCAGTGTGTTGGATAGTGCGAACGGCAATTCTATTCACGAAAATGCACGCACTCTGGATCCGTCAGCGCCTCAATATGATCTTCAATATGATCTTCAAGCTTAGCCCAGGTCATACCAGAGTTCCTGAGCTCGGTCTGCATCGCAGACCTTTATTTACAGTTGTTCGCGAAATGGTGCAAGGTTCGCGCCAGTGAGCTCACACCGACATTTCTCCAGCGGATCGTTGAGCTGATCGCGCACTTAGTTCGGTGTGCATAGCTCCATGTTTCAGGCTAATGCACCAAACAAAATGTACCTTTTCTCAAAAACCAAGAACAGTATGACCGTGAAATGCGCCACGCTTATTTAACATAATATTTATGTTATTCGCAAGTTATCAAGAACGAGCTCTTAAGTTTATCTCACAAGAAAAAAATATTGTCCTGACTTGTCATGTGCTGTGCGAGAGACATTCCTAATAATCATTTTTTCTTAATCACAACCTCAACAGTTTATTATACGATTAGCTTCAGATTATTTAGAAGGAATTTACGTGCACTTTTAGATAGTTTGAGCGCGATCGGTCAGATAGTTCTCCAGAAGTGTTGCATAATGTTGGGAACATTTTCAGAAAACTGATCGTAAGAAAAAGACGATCTTATGTTTAAAACACGCGCGGAACGTGATCACGACGTACAACAAAATCACGTAAAAGTATAAAAGTGGTAGGAAGCAAATCTATTCAACCGGTATATCCTCGTTATTATAAAATATACATACACGAAGAAAGAACGATGTAAAAGAGCCCGCGTATCCCTTAGGAGGCAGGCTTTTTGGCACAATTTTTAAAGGGCTTCGATCACTTCTACGAGCATCGTAATGCGTGCTCTTGCTCCTCAAGCCGTGTATTTTCTTTAGTAATGTAATCAAAAAATCGTTTTTTTGGTCGATATACCCTACTATACCACCTTAACCAGGAATGTGCGTTCGAGGACACGGTAGACCTTTCGTATATGGGCACTAACAATGAAGATAGGCTAGATGCTGTTGTAGGGAACGAGAGCCATACGAGCGCTCCGGGGAGGAACGAGCGCTCCGGGGAGTCGTGGTGTAACCACGAATGCACTTCTGCAGCACTTGGCACAATTGTGGGATCAGCGCCACGTACACTGAGAGCATGTCGCCTACGGTACGGTTAAAGAGTTCGATGAGTGATCAACACTTCATACTACTGCAAGGCATTGCAGTCCTTCAAGTGACCGTGGCCCTCTTTGTCTTAAAAGTTGCGGATCGTAAGCGCGGCAACATGTTCTGTTCCATCCTGAACGCGCTGCATTAGCACTGCCCCTATACCTTTTGGCTCGCATCGGTGGGCCTTTCGGTAGTCCAGTCATGATTGAAGTGACCTGATTGGAGTGACCTATGCAACTGCGCGTCCTCATATGAAGACCGCACAAGGGAGATGCAATCAAGGCGATGTTGGGAATAAGCTTTCGCAAATACGGAGCCATGCCCATATAGGACTGAATCTGTTTGAGGCAGGTTAATGTGGGATACTCTGACACCTGAGTGAGGCGCTCCGAAGGCGGCTGAGTGCCGATAGGGGATGTTGCCACGCGTGTTATTTTGTTGTATTAGGGATTCACTCGCAAATACTGTTTGCCACGCTCCACGCATACTGCACCGCGATGTTGCAGCTGTTTCAAGAATGTTTCAGCTCATTCCATTAGGATTGCGCGCAGGACGCGAATAGTCTAGTTTCTTCGATACACTACGCTGCGACAAGCGATAATGGTGGGATGTTCGACAGCACACGTATAAAAGCCGACGCTCTTTACCCGTTGTCACCTCATCGACGGCCGCCGCTACGTTCGTCGCTATCAGCGTACACTGTGAGTTTCCATTTCGTGGCCACAAGTTCGGCCAAGTAAAGTTTCATCTTCGACACGCCGACTGTTGCCTTCGTCCACGTGCCGACCCCGTGACATCTGCTGGAGGTGCTGTTCGTCCATGTTCCGGATGCCCCGTCAAACCGTGAACCCAGCCCACGTAGCTGAGAAGACATAGATCCAACCACGTCCAGTGAGCTAGCCGTTGGCAACACGGTCTACCACCGGAGTACGGGCCTCTACCCGACAAGAACAGGAATACCCCAACCATGATCAGCACATCAGCGACGGCGACAGCACCCATAGCGCCTGTACTTGTGCTGCTACATGAACTGATGGAGCATCTACCTTCCGCGTATCACCGCTCCAATATCCGGAAAGTTGGCTTGAAAGGTACGACCGCGTTGCTCTTTTCAACAACTGGACTGGACAAGCTACGGCACGCGTATTTCGCCTTGGAAGACGCCGGGGCATGTCCCACATATGTCGCAGGAGGTGATTGAAGGGCGACCGCTGAAAGGACTGCATGGTGGGCTGCAGTCGATGCCTAGAGAGGACGTCAGCATACGTAGCCGGTACACCCGCTTCGAAAGAGGGAGGTCTGGCTGCGGCTTCGGCGTAACTCAGGATGCAGCCGCAGGAATTCCTTGTTGCGTTCTGGCGACAACTTGAGTGTAACTCCGGGGCTCAGGATCCGGAGGTTGCTGTTGGCACTCAGGCACCACCTCCGCAATTTTCTGCTCAATCGCTCGGCGGATGGGAGGAAGAAGGGTAGTCGACAACAGTTGAACGTGCAGCGGGTGGGCAAAGGCCAGCAGAGGGAACTGGCGTGCAATTTCATCGCGAAAGAATGACTAGACTTCTGCGAGGAACGTGGCCTGGTCAGGTATTGCCGCCAAGCGAGGAAGCTCTGTTTCGCGTGATGGAGAGCGACGGCTCATCGAGCGCTGCCGGCGGAGCTCATCGCAGCTCTAGCGCAGCGTTATGACTTCGGCCACTGTGCCAGGGTTTTTTGGCGAGCAGCATAGTGAAGGTATCGTCGTCAATGCCATTCATTACGTTCCGGATCTTGCCAGACTCAGGTATGGTCCGTTGGCCTTCTTACACAAAGCGAGGAGGTCTTTGATGTAACTTGTGAAAGTATCACTGGCCTGCAGAGCTCGTCCGCGTAAGCGCTGCTCTGCTTTCTGCTTACGAACTGCAGGGTGGTCAAAAACGTTGGTGACGGCGGTCTTGAAATCGGACGAAGTCGCAAAATGGGACGCGTGATTGTTGTAGCCACAAGCTTGCGAGTCCCGCGGCGTAGAATAACAAGTTGCTCAACTCAATGCTTCGTCCCATTTATTGGGTATGCTGACGCCCTCGTAAATTGCTAGCTAGTCCTCAACGTCGGTGCCATCGGCGCCAGTGACGATAGGTGGATAGCGCCTACGAGTTACATCGGGACATGTGGTCGGTTTGGGATGAGGCGTTGGCTGGGCGGTGTCTTGAGGCATGGTAGATGTCAGGATACCGGATCTACGCCCCAGGGACATCAAATGAGAACGCAGGACTCTCCACCAATTTCTTACGGTTTTTATTTCAGGGAACTCAGTGACAATACGTAATGGCGATGGTAACGGCAAGGCATGGACTCTCAGCGTGAGAGGCGTTCTTTCAGGAGGAGCTAATGAGGACGACTCACTGGAAGGCGCTCGAGAGCGCAACTCCCATAAATATACGACCAGCGTTTTGTTCTACTAACAGACCAACACACGCTGCGTTGGCTCACCACGTTGAAATACCCTTCTGGCCGCCTAGCGCAATGGGAACTCCGCCTCCGCAATTATATTCGCGTATTCAGCCATGACGGACGGAAGCACACTGACGCAGACGACCTTGCCGGTTTACCTTTGCCTGCACATTCGGCGCGCGCAATAACCAGTGAACACGTCTTATCATCTCTCGACAAGCACTCAATTGCCACTTAACAGCGCGACCCACCGATCGGATCTCTTCGATTATCTTTCCGTTACGAGCATCAGCTTTGTAGCCCGATGCCAACGACGGCTGCCCTTGCATTGCGTCGTCGAAGATGACCTGTTTGATCACCTCAACGTGGCTCTCGAAGGCCGGAGGTGGCTACCGGTTAGTCCATTCACTTCGCGATCACACGTATGTGGACTTCGTCACGATGATATGCAACATGGCTAAACATGAGTGTTGAAGACATACGAGTGTTGTAACCGTCGCTGTTAATGGCGCGCGATGTACAATTTCGTTCGGATGTTGGTGAAGTGCTGTCCTCACGGCGAATGTCGCAAATCGCCTTCTTTACGTGCCCTGTACTACCCAGCACTTTGATCGCGTCGGCTTCGACGTTTACGGTACTCTTCTAATGATAACGGATGACAATCGGTGGATTTATTTGATATCTGCCCTCTGACACGCTACGCCGAAACTGCCGCATTGCCCAGAGATACAGCTTGGGAGTAGCCTCTTTCGTCTTCATACTTCCACATGGCGCACCTCGAGAAACACATAGTGACAGAGGGCCCGCTTTTCTCTCTGAGGTCGTGCAAACTCTGCCCCAAGGCAGCATCATGGCAACGGCATACCACCTGCTGACTATCGGACTTGATACAACGGTTTAACCGCACGCTGTTTGATATGCTCTGGATCTACGTGACATCCGGCCGTTCATGGCAAGCGGCGCAGTGTTCGGCCACATCTAACATTCGCGAGGCGACACCGCGATACAAACAACTCCGGGATTTTTACCTTTCTTTCTACTGTATGGAATGCGAGATTTCACCATTGTTACATTCCTGATGGCTCCGAGTGTCCAGCCATCTACGAAGCTGCCCAACAAGCAGGAAAGTGCCTCCAGCTAACTCCAAATCTTACATCGCATGGGCATCGACGCCAGCAGGAAAATTGCACCCCATAACGTCGAGATCCCAGCTAAGCCGCGGGTCTCTTGTACGGCTATCTGTCACATAACAAAGGCCGCGACTCTCCTCAGAGCTTGTTTAAATATTTAGGACATATGGGGCCTTCCTCTACATACACATGTGTTGCTGTGAATGCTCTTTACAACATTCAGTTAGTGTAGATTTGCAATTGGCGTCGCGGGCAAACTAAGCGTGGCAAACGGCAAACCATTATATACTTCCCGTAAATAACACATCCTCCGGGTGGTTAGTTGGGCTAGTTCGTTATTCATGATCTTGGGTTCAGAGCGACAAAGTTAAAAATAAGTTGTGCGGTAAAGCTATGAAAAGCGTGTATCACGTTTCTGTTTAACAAACAGGCGTTCGTTCAAGTGGTTCAAAAGCAGTGACCAGAGAGCCGTGAACTTATTTCTGGCATTTCGTTTTTTTAGAGACAACTAAGTCAGCTAAAGTTACCTGCCACGGTTAACGTTCAGTACTATGCGCATGCGACGGTGTCGCAATATATGTGCTGGGAACCAACGATCCCACCGACGTAAATGTCACGATTTCTGTAGCGAAGCGACTGACGCCGTTTTTTTTCATCGCAACTGGTGATGTAAATATGTTTCTGACGTCATACGGTTCTACGAATGAGCAAACTTCGGTTTGCCAGAGAAACGAGATTCCTTTTGCTCATTATTCGGTTGGTAGGGCATGGCATATCGATCGATACAGAGTGAAATAGGCATGAACACTTTGATTGGAAACTAAATGGATTTAGCATTACTTCGATAGAAAATATGAGTGCAAACAGAGCGGGGCCTGTTTTACGTATACGCATCTCTATGAAGATAATAGGGTAATGAAGACAAGGAAAGTACAGGGGGCGTTATACAAACAGCGTAGGTTTTTAGGGTTGTCGTTGCGCCGGGTAGTGCGAAGAAAAACTATAATCATGATCCGGCACGCAATCTCCTCGTGCTCTTCATCCTCTCCATCCTCTTCATCTTTTGCTTCACTCCCATAACACGTGCGTCGATCTGTCTGGCGTGGGATTTATTAAATCTGATGGGCGAAGAAACGACTACACAAATAGCGAAAGATAAATAGAAAGAAAGAAAGCGGTATCCTTGGCAGTAGAAAGGCTTGGCGAGGCGGCATTCGGACCTGCGAACAAAGAGAGAAATAGAGACGCAGAAAGGAAAGAATGACAAAAATAGAAGTGAGAGAAATAAAACAATTGTAAGGTGAAAGAGTATGAAAGCGAACGAATTGCAAGTTCTCAAGGAGCACCATACCCGTAACCTTTGTACTAGGCTCTTAACTTACAGCCAGCAGCGTAACGGCCACAATATTAAAGGCATGTTCACACCGAGCGCCGATCCGGAAAGTGGAGAGGCGGATCCGGAAAGCGTACGCGGATTATCCGCAAAAGCGGAACACCCGCGGCCGCTTACCCGGATCGCTGCCGGGCCAATTTTCTCCGCGCGGAAAAGTTGTTCACTTTGGCCGCCGCCAAGCAGCGCCCGAGAAGCGCGCGCGCAGTATTGCGTAGTGCCTCGAGATGACGACCCCTCCATCGTGTATTGGTAGATTGCTCCATCCCCGTGGTGGAGCGGCCAGAAGGCAACGCGGTCGTTCTGTTAATAATTGGATAGGAGTTATATCTAATCTCCAGCCGCAGATTTGCCGTCGATGTAGGCGTGACCGTAAGTTTCTGTATCATTTGCAAGTGCGATGAAATTTGCAAGTGTGAGGGCAGCCAACGATCACGGCTCAAGCGAAGAGGAAACGCACCGGCCGTCTTTCGCCACAAGAGATGCATGCCGGGACCCTCGAGGCAGGGTTGCCAGTGGTGGCTACTTTTCGCCAAATTGGCGAATTTGAGAGGCCCGTGGCGACCTAAAATTATGAATGGCGACACGGCGAATTTTTGGCGATTTTCGGCTCAGGTCTCCACTGAGTTATGAATCCTAAGCTCAATGTCTTCCCAACGAATGAGAGGCAACATTCTCTAGAATGTGCACATTAGGCGTCATTTGGTATGTCCGTCCTGTAACTCGTGTGTATCTCCTCAATTCATCTAGATGCAGGAGGTACTGGAACGTCCCCCTGCGACATTCTAGCAAAATGTATGTCAGCGGACTTCCTTGCAAACCGCGAGGGGGCAGTGTTTGACTATAAGTTTATTGCTTTAGGTGCTTGAAGCTTCTCTAAAGTTTCGCTTCTGAAGGGGCTAGACGACGGGTCGGCCGCGTGTTCCGATCATTTGCTCCGCCAAAGCTCCAACTGTTCTTAATAAAGTGAAGCAAAACGGAAAGGCGAGCTAGTTGGTACTGATTCATAATGGTGTAATAGTAGCGCAAAAAAGACGAGGACAAGAAAGTGAACACCATTATGTTCTTAATAGCTTAGCGGCTTATTCACTGTTTCAGTACGCCCAATTCAGCTCGTAAATGCTGCTTTGGAATAGCGAAAAGAGGCGGATACGCGGCTATTTGGGCAGTCAAAGAATATTTATTGAGGCATATTCTACTGTTCTGGGTGAGCGTGTGCACCTAAAACAATTGCTGTATAACATTTTGCATTGTACACCTGTTCATTAATAACGCATCGGATTGATGCGTGTAGATATAAGTGACTGTACGAAAGGGTCGGTGCCGTCCGGTACCATATTAGTTCACAATGAAAAGGCGTAAGACTCACTAATGATCGGTTCCTGTAAGAGTTCTGTCGTGTTACCTTTTAATTCTTTTAATACATATAAAAGTACGTAAAGCTGTCTACAAACAACGCTTTCACGGTTTTGTCCAAGGTTTACAACATTTACCTTTGAAACGAGTGGACAGGGATGGAAGGATATCATGAGCGTTTCATCGATTCACCTTTGCGCTACCATGCACATCTTGCCACTAGTCAGAGAAGAAGCACCATGGACTTCCATGGTGAAGCGGGCAATACGACTGGCAATAAGAAGCGTCAATATAATTTAAGGGACTTGGATGGTACTGTATTCTACAGAGCTACACGTGAGTGGAAATTTTTATTACTAGGTATGCCGCACACATGTAGAATGGCGATCTTTTGGCGACATTTGTAAAATAATGGCGACTTTTCGCGACTTTTTGGTCGTCGTTTGGCGACATTTACTCGAAAATCAGTGGCAACCCTGCCTGGAGGGGGCTTCTTGCCTCTGGCAAAAACGGTGTTATTTGAGAGGCCGGGCGCAGTGTAATGCGCTCTGGCTTTACAGGGTGGATAGCTAAGCGTAGACAGCTGGACAAGTTGGTTTCGGTTATAGCTGCGTAATATGATACTGGCGAACAGAACACGGACAAGGCAGATATAGCAACAACGCCAGGCTTGAACTGTTTTGCTGCCACTCCCCGGTCTGTGTCTGTTCGCCAGTATCATGTTATATAGTTATGGATAAGTACATTAGCACCTTTCTACCAGTGAGGTTTACGCTGCTCTTTTTCGGTTGAAGCTATGGACAGCAGAAAGCTCGCATTGCTCGCTGTAGCGGCCGCGTAACCAAAGCGCGCACGTTATATGGAGGGACGCCAGATCGGCTACTAAAGAAGGTACCTGCTAGCCTTACGTTGCATAGCATTCCTATTTAGTGCTATCGCAACTATTGTTTCGCGTTTGCGCCAAAGTTGACACTTTCCTTGAAATAGATTGTCGAATGAACCGTGTAAGTACACGCACAATGCACCGCTGATCCGGTAATTCCAGTGTTTCTCTATTGACTTGTATTCATGTGTACTGCTGACCCATTATTACTGGCGAATATAAGCATTATTTATTGAAATATTGTTTTAAAGTAGGCGCTAGTGGTGATTTGAGTTGGCAGCAGCACGCGATATCGTCACGAATGCACGGCATTCAATGGATTCTTGGGTTTCGTGCGGTGTTCCTCACATTGCGTGACTGATGGTGATGTCGCAGTGAGACAAGTTTGTGGGGAGACCGCAGTATGACCTAGACTGCTTGACGGTGGGTGTCTTCCTCTTACACCTTTTTGCAGGGCAGCTGCCTAGGTGGTTCTGGTTCCATGCGCCAAAGCCATACTGAGAGCACGTCAACTTCTATAGCGCCACGTTGTTGGGGCGGTAGTAGTTGCTGATGTTTGCCGCTTTTGAGTGACATCAAAATTGTTGAGCCATTCAATCCCTGAATATTGTAACCGGGCGAAAATTCCGGTTCAGCGGTTGTTTAGGGAAATGGCATGTTCGGATGGACGAGTTCGGACTTCGCGTTTAAATCGATAAAATTTCAGTAGTGAAAAACTGCACGGCACTTGCAGCGTACTTGTCCGTTAACAAGGCATAGCTTACTGTATTCCGATAAACGTACGTCATTTCCATCAATGTACTTTCTGTGTTTAGTACTTGCAGCAAGGGCCATGCTCGTGACCATGCCTCGTTTTCAGCTCACACCTGGTTGAGTCAATGTGATCTTCAAGCTTGGCCTAGGCCACACCAGCGTTTCTGAGCTCGGTCAGCGCTGCAGACAGTTGTTTGCAGGTTGTCCGCGAAACGGCGCAAGGTTCTCTCCGATCAGTTCACACCAACATTTCACACCATCGCGCTCTTAGTTCGGCGTGCATCGCGTGTCTTCGCAACACCGGCCAAAGAGCTGCAAAGAAACGCTCTTCGCGTTTAAAAAAATAAGATGTGGCAGCCTCGCACTAGTGGTACCAAGCCTGAAGGAAGAGCGGAGCCGGGTGGTCTTCCTTGTTTCCTTTTCTTTGTTTCGTTCTTTCTTCTCTTTCTCTTTGTTTCTTGTATCTGTTTTCTGTAGCTGTTGCTTTCTATTTGTTACTTTCTGTACATTTATCTCTGTATCTACTTTTTTTTCTCTTTCTACCTATTTCTATCTTCATTTGTGTTTCTTTCCTCTCTCTCTATCTCTGCTTATTTTTCTGTCTTTGTTTCTCTGTATTTCTTTCTTTCTTGTCTTTCGGTTTTGCTCTCTTTTTTATATCTCTTTTTCGCGTCTGTTTTCCTTCTTTCTATTTATTTCTGTTTCTATCGTTTTTATGTTCCTGATTTCCTTTATTTCTCTCTACTTTTTGTGTTTGCTTTTCTTTCTATTCCTTTCTTTTTCTGTCCGCCATTTTCTCTTTCTCGTTATTTTTATCTGTTTCTTTCTCTCACTCTCTCTCTCTCTCTCTGTCAATCGTTTCACCTGCTCTACTTCGCCGATAAAGAGAATTCGTTTAACGCTCGCTCCAGCCGTGCACGGTAGTCGGGCTTGCCCAATTCCTGTGACGCATACCCGGCTATAGCTTTCTGCGGACACCAAAGTTTTCACGGCCGGCTAAGCAGCTCCGCTGTTCAAGTGAGTACGGAAGCAGGACCAACCTGCAGCGTGAGACATGCCGCAGCACAACACCGGATGCTTGTCAACAGGATGCCGCAAATCAGTAGGACAAACTGGTAGCATACCAGCCCTAAAGGCACTAGTCTTGCAGCATTCATGTATGTTGCTATCACCTTTCTGTCGCAAGTAGGTGAAGCAGCAGATTTGTTTCTTTTCGCATCACGCATTATAAAAGGTAACTGGGAATAACGCGATATTTCAGTAAGTGAAATGTTTGTACGGTATTTCTTTCAGAGCTGATTTTCCGCACATTTCTTCGATCATCCTCCTCGCACACAGTTGTTTTAATTTGCTTTTCCACAGCTTTCAGTCTTGGAACTTCGCAGTTTGTTCCGGGTGCAATTTTAGTCCGATGCTTCGCGATCATGTTAATCAATCTAGTTATGTGCGTCATACCGCACTGACGCAGTAGCTATCGAAACGTCTTTTTGCTGATTTCCACGTTCAAAAATAACATCGCAGCCAGAGAGCGATGTACGCTCACGACAGCTGAAATTCCACAATGCATCATTGCCAAAGATACTTTTAGTGCTAGTTGATGAGGATCATGTTCCTCACGCTACCTCCACCTAGTTCCTAGGCAACTTCCGACGTCATCGTCGGGCCACAAGTGTACCGTCGTAGCTATTATTACCTTACCCGCTATGCCGAAGCTAGCGTTCTACCTAAAGATAGCGCAGCCGATGTGGTGAATTTCTTCTAAGAGCACATCTTACTGCATTTGATACACTTCCAGCGCTCAAGCAAATATTATTATTATTTTAAAAAAAAGCTGCCAACACAGAAATAAAACGGGAAAGTAAAAAGACGGGGCAAGAATGCTGGGCTGCAGCCTTCTTAGTGTCCCTCTTTCTTTCCGTGTCTGCATGCTCGTTTTTTTCTATTTCTCTTAAGCGCTCAAAATACATAAACGTCGAGTATTCTAACTAGCGCCGCAAACTGCTTTAAAGGGGCATGGCCGGGTAAACAGGTTGTCCTGGTTTCAGCTTTATATCTCAGGAACAGTGCCATATTTTGTTGTGAAATTTTGCGTGCGCAATGAGAGAACTTGCCGGCTTCACTCCGTGAAATTTTGTTTCTCTACCTTATTTTGACTTGCTTCTGGTGGAGTAACAATTTTCAGACTGTTGCACAAAATTAAATGTACCTTTTCTCAAGAGTCAAAAATAGTATGACAGTGAAATTGGGCGCATTATTCAACATGCCATTTACATTTAGCCCACCCTATATAGACTGAATCCTATATTAAACTCACAATAAAAATGGTAGCCTCACTTGTCACGTGCCATGAGGGAGACTTTTCTATATACGTTTTTCTTTTCTTAATCATAGTTTAAACATTTTTTCAAAGTTCTAGGTTCAGATTATTTCGAAGGTAGTGAAGTGTATTTTGAGGAATTTGAGCGTGAATGGTCGAAAATTTTTCCAGAAAAGGTGCATTAGGATCAAAGATTTCCAAACAAAAAGTATGAAAATGGTAAAAAGTGCATATATTCGACCCATCCAGTCATAGGTATTTTTGAAATGCATACACGTAGAAAGAATGATGCAAAAAACACGCGTATTCGTTAGGAGGCGCGGCTTTAGCGCTATTTTTAAAGAGCTCGAAGCAGTCCTACGCGCTCGCCGATGCACGGTTTTGCTATTCAGTGTGTGTATATATTTTTTAATAATGAAATTACAAATTTGCTTTCTTGGTCTATCTACCCCATGAACCCCCTAAAGCTTCTGTGTCACGGTGCTTCACAATTTCCTATCACCGACAGATGTACGGCTTTTATGGCACACCTAACAGACGTGACTTAGCAATACAGCCAGACAAGTCGCCGCGGACAGCTGCTAAGTATATGCTGAAGGCCACACTCGAAGTCTCAATGAAACCCTCGCCGGAAGGTTGGAAATGTAGGTTGATGTTCAGAACAAGAATGCCGACGTACGCGCCACCGTGGTCTAGTGGTTAAGGTGCTCAACTCTTAACCCGAAAGTCGCGGGATGGAATACCGGCCTTGGTGGTCACATTTTCGATGCAGGCGAAAATGCTTGAGGCCAGTTTACTTAGATTTAGGTGCATCTTAAAGAACCCCAGATGGTCAAAATTTCCGGAGCCCTGCTCTACGGCGTCTTTCATAATCAAGTCGTGGTTTTGGGACGTAAAACCTCAGCAATTAATATGAGGACTTCAGGCGCCATTCTTCCCTACACATATTTTGCTTACAACACGGCTGTGCAAGAAACAAGGCACATGACGCTGTTCAAGTATGTTTATGGAAGAAGCCGGACGAGTCTTGACGGCACGCTGCCAACAGCCGCCGAAGACGACAATCTCGACTTTTCAGTCCAGATTCAGCGCGCCGAGGAAGCCAGAGAACTCGCCCGTCTATGCATCAAGAACCAGCAGATGACCGATCGGCGTCGTCAAAACCTGCTGTGACGCTTCGTGAAATGCCAACCTGGCGTCCGCGTTTGGGTCTGGACGCCGATACGTTAACTGAGTTCTGAAATAATGTGGCATATCCGACGCATTGTGGGAATTGATTTCAAGCGAATCAGTCAGGCAGTAGCAGCCTATGGGGAATTTTCGCTTTGAGTTATGCTTTCCGACATAGTTCGGCGTCTTCGTGCAAATTGAGTAGTTGTGCGTATATCGTGTTCCACGCAGTCCGAGTAGACTGGCGTGTGAAGTGTAGCTCACCATCCCCCATTGCGAGAGCAGTCACGTTAGAACAGAGACGTCAGTTTCATCACCACGCATTGCTGCAGGAAATAATCGCATACTGCGGGACGAATGTGCATATCATATGTAGCGGTCGTAGTCGTGTTGGCGCTATGCTCAACAGTAGCTTGATGAATCAATGATATGTAATTGTTGTTACCTTGACATAAGAGCGAATAACCGACACCGACATCACAACATAAGCGTTCTCCTGACATGATGCTTCTATACGGTCTTTTTTCCGAAACAGCGTGACGCACTGGCGTGGTTCTGTTGCAGATTACCTGAGAGCCGTGCACAATAGCTGGCTTACATTAGGGCTAGAGATGTGTTTTTAAGTGCGGAGCACTTGAGGGGCCCGGCTGGTCGGCCATTAATACATGTGATGTGGTGTGATCACGCTCATAGGTAAGCGCTCCATACAGGCCATAAAAATGCTAGAAATGCTGAAACCCAGAATAACATCAACGAACAAGGTCTAACTCAACATAATAAACGGAAATAACTAAGAAGCAATAACATTAATTAAATTGAATCGCTACAAACGTTTCGAATACCTGCGGCAGACTATGGAGCCGTCCAAGAGAGGGCGCCACCGCCTCGCTTAGCGAACGAATGCCCCTACCCCTGCGATTCGCCGGTGCGGTAGGGCGCAGCCTCGCTACTTCAGATGGGGGAAAGCCTGTCGGAACTCACTGCAGACGACGCATATCTGAAGTGCCGTAACAAGCAGAAATTCGATAAAGCACAGAAAATATAGCGCAATGTCGAACACCGAGTTTGCGGGTCTCTGTAACAACATTCTACTCGTGCCAGGGAAGCCGTGCATCCTTACCTCAAACATTGGCGTCGCCGACGCTTTGGTAAACACAGCAGTGGGAACTCTACGAACGCGAATCGCTGCATGCCCGTGCTGCGCACTTTCTCAGGTTTCACAGCAGCGGAGCTACCATACGTTTTGTTTTTATTAGCTTTTGTCGCGAAATTTCACCCATTGACAACACCGACAATCCCGACGCCACTTTTTCTGTGGCACGGGCTTCTTCATACTGTCCGGTTAAGAATTCCAAACTCTCGGTTGATATAGACAGGGAATCCCCTGTGGCGCATGCCCGTACACCGTGAGCCGCGGTATACGAGTATGTACCGCACGTGACTGGTGCAAAAGATTTCATGGCGTGCGCGACAGGGTACTTTCGTTCCTCATGTCATGACCTGTGAATCGTGTTCGTTATACATTCACGTACTCATATGCCAACTGTTGTATGTACCAAGCTAAGGAGACGACGCGATTGCACCAAGACACAGTCGGATAGATAGATAGATAGATAGATAGATAGATAGATAGATAGATAGATAGATAGATAGATAGATAGATAGATAGTAGATAGATAGATAGATAGATAGATAGATAGATAGATAGATAGATAGATAGATAGATAGATAGAATAGAAACGGTTAAAGTGCTCATGGTTTGCAATGAAAGGCTTCGGATTTAAAGCTATCTTCGGCGATACTTCCG